>NC_136979.1:2102500-2140000 GCF_032717465.1 Coenobita brevimanus
GCTTTGATGTATGTATGTGTATGAATGTATAATAACCGTGTGGCTGGTTCTGTATGATCATATGTATGTGTCTGGGAGGCGATGTGTGTGTGTGTGTGTGTGTGTGTGTGTGTGTGTGTGTGTGTGTGTGTGTGTGTGTTTGTTTTGATATGTACCTGGTGAGGGGCGTTGTGTAAACAGATGATGGACGGGGGAAAGGCAGAGGAAGAAGGGGAGGAAATTAGAGAAAAGGAAATGAATAGAGTGGAAGAGGAAGAGGAGGGAAAAACAGGTGATAAAAGAAAAGGAAAGATTGAAGAGAAGGAGGAAGAAGGGATGAAAAGGAACTAGGAAGGGAGAAAGATGAAGATGCGAGTGAGGCGAAGTAAGAGAGGAAGAGGAGGAAAGAGAAGGAAGGAGTGCAAAAGGAACAGGGAAACAGGAAGGGGAAGAGGAAAAGTAGTAGGACGAGAGGAAGAGGAAGAAGGAATGAAAGAGAGGCGAGAAGAGTGGAAGAGGAACAAAAGGTAAAAGAGGAAGAGGTGAGAGAGCATTGATGGGCATTCCTATAATTTCCTCCATAATGTTCACTGCAACTCAGCTGATTGCAATTTGTCGCTTTATTAACAGGGAAAATTGGCAGCTTCAGTGCGGGAGAAGTGCCACTGGAAAATTATTATTGCCACTGGGAAGAGAAATTGGACAGTTGATTATGCCGGCGCACACACACACACACACACACACACACACACACACACACACACACACACACACACACACACACACACACACACACACACACACACACACCTTCTGTAGCCGTAGTTGTGGTTATCATTATCGTGAAATGATGGTTGTTATATTCTACTTGACTGCAGACGTTCGCTCTAGTTATTGTCTCTAGCGTTTGCGATACTCTCCTGTATGTTTTCTGAGGAGATGTAACAGGCAATCTTTTGGTTCCTTTTTCACTGTAATGAGGTGTGAGAGAGACGTAGAAATGAGAGGAAATGAGCACTATAATCCCCTTGATGTCCTTGCATGATGGCAAAACTTTCGGTCGCTAATCAGGGATCGAACGCACGCAAATGGGATAGCTGTCAATCGGAATGGGTCCTTCAAACCACCGGACCACGATGGCGTCTGGTGTGTGTGTGTGTGTGTGTGTGTGTGTGTGTGTGTGTGTGTGTGTGTGTGTGTGTGTGTGTGTGTGTGTGTGTCCATCCCTTACTCTCCCCTCTCCGCTACCCTCATTTTTCCTGTGTGCCTCGTCTCTTCATGGCATCTCTCCCTATCTTCTTACCTGGTTTTTCCCTTCGCCTCTCCTGTCGTCTCCCTCACCCTCGCCCGCTGCTGTCAGATAAATACAGCCGGCCCGGTCATCCTTCCTCCTTCCCTATCCTCGATAATTTACTCTGCCACTCCTCATTCCGCCTCCCCCTGACCAAAATTTATCATTCTTCCTCGTCTGTTCCCTCTCCCACCCCTTTCACTGTCATCCCTCTTACGCACACCTCATTCCCTTTTTTGCGTTCACCCCTCTCTCTTTCACACACACACACACACACACACACACACACACACACACACACACACACACACACACACACACACACACACACACACACACACACACACACACACACACACACACACTTCCACTTTTCACTCTCACCCCTCTCACGCACACCGTTTTCGCCTTTTCACTCCCAACTTTTCCCCTTCTTCCGTCTCTCTTTCCTCTTATCTTTTTCCCCTTGCCTTTACACTCTCGCCCTTATCAACCATCCATTTTTCTTTTCCCTCACATTATCCTCCCCTTTCCTCTTCCTCTTCTACCTTTTTTCCCCTCACCCCTTTCTCTCAGAGCCCATTCTCCTTTACCCTACATCCATTTCCTCTTAACCTTACTTCCCATCTCTTCTACACTCTCATCCATTTCCTCTCATATCGCTTTCCCCTTTCCTTCTCACCTCTTTCCCTCACAGTCCCCTTCTCCTTATTCTCCCATCCCTTTCTCTTCTTCCCCTCATCGTCTTCCCCTTTCTATTCCACATCTGTCTCTCACATCCCTTCACCTTCCACTTCCATCCCTTACATTCCCATCCATTTCATTTTCCTTTTCTTATACTTTCCAGTTGCATTCTGTCTATCTTTCGTTCGATTGTTCTTGTTTCACTTTTATTTTCTCTTACTGTTGTTCGCTTTCTTTCTTTCTTCCTTGCTTTCTTTCTTTCTTTTTTTCTTTCCTGTTTTGCTAAGGTTTACCTGTACGAGTAACTTTTTCATATGTTGTCTGTTCTTTATCTTTCCATGACTACTAAGATTTATGGGTCGAATGGTCTCTCTCTCTCTCTCTCTCTCTCTCTCTCTCTCTCTCTCTCTCTCACACACACACACACACACACAAACATAGACTCGCACAACTTTCATAAATCACAATACCTGGTAAGGAGAATAATCCACACCTCTCTACACAGGTAATTGATACGCTAATTGTACCTTAAGTGGCAGGTAGGTACTGTGGTAGGGAGGTCACCGGTCTTGTAGTCACGGGGGCTGAGGGTCGAGTCGCCACGGGGTAATTGTGTTTGGATATCTTGGGCTGCATCTCCTCCCTGGAATACGAATGAGGTGGTATTTTCTTGCATTACCGGACGATTTTCCTCAGCTGGGAAAGACGTCTCATGTGAAAGGGGTTTATATGGGGCTCCGTCTCACCCCTCCAGTTCCAAAGTCTATCCCAAGCTGAGTAAAATCGTCAAGAGGTAAAATAGTAATGGGCAAATTAGGTGTCCCCTGTGACTTAAATGTCAGCCCCATACTATACTCTTTTCACCTTATCTTGGCCTAGATTTTTGACCGTTCGTAGCTAATTTTCACTTAGCTCAGTGGTAGAAAGGGACAGTGCTGCTCAACACAATTTACATGGCACATCTTCGTGACTAGCATCATGTTCTAGCGTTGATCTTATGCTACGACCTAACATTCAAAACGGAGAGATGGCAAGTTTAGGCCAAGTTTGAGTAAAATGAGTATAATTTATTCTAAGCCTTACCGGAAAAATCGGCCTTGTTGTTTACCAGTCATGGCTTTACAGGACAAAGATGGCGGTGGACCTTGAATAACAGGGATAGAGTCGGTGGTGCAATGGTTAACGCACATAACTCACAACTGAATGAACCCGAGTTTGATCTTTGTGCCGATCGGACTGGTGGACTCAATCTGTGTTCCCTTTGTCCTCGTTCAGCTAACAAATGAGGGACCTTTAAGTAAACAAACTAGTGCAAGTCGTGTTTTAGGGTGAAATGGGAACTTTATATCCTTTTATTGTCTTCATTAAGATCCTTCTTGCTGTCGATAGGTGTAAATTTACGCCCCCTCCTCCTTTCTAGAGTAAAAAAAAATATACCGGAGAAATTCTGAGGTTTAATGTTATGAGGTTTGAGTGAGAGGCGGGACGAAGACGGGGGGTAAATACAGACCATCAGAGGCAAGAGAGGGGCCATCAGAGTGCCCAGATTGCAGTGCCAGGGACAGTGCCAGCCCGTCTTGGTGCCACGGTTTGGGGATACGCATTTGCACTTATAGTATTACCAGCACTATTAACACCATCACCACCACACACCATTTTCCTTCCCACTATCACCACAAACACCAACACGACCAAACATCACTTCCCTCACCACCTTCACCACCACAGACACTATCAACACCTACACCATCACCATCACAAATACCACCACCAGCATCACTCTCTGCACCATCACCACCACCAACACAATGCCACTCTCTTCACCACCACCAACACAACGCCACTCCCTTCACCACCACTCCCTCAGCAACACAACACCACACTCTTCACCACCACTTCCTCACCAACACCACTGTCCCCCCTATCCCCACCCTGATCATTACCACTACCACACTAACACCATCACCACTACAACTATCATCACCACCACTCCCATCACCATCACCCTCATCACCACTATCACTAGGGCCACCACTTCCTTCTTCTCCTCCTCGCCAGTAATTTGCAAGTCAACTGGTGTGTGTGTGTGTGTGTGTGTGTGTGTGTGTGTGTGTAAATGTGCTATTTTTTGGTTGTTTTTGTTGATCCATAACCTCAGTCTGTGTATCCGAGCAGACCCGTCGATCGCAGATAAACAACTACTACTGTGGGGCCCTCCTATAGGTACAGTTCAGTACATATTCTGTGAAAGGTTCCGGAGTTCCTTGTGGTAGACAGTGCCTCGCCAGGGTCGGACCTGGATCCTTCCCACGGCGAGGTGCAAGGAAATATATGAAGTTCGGCTCTTGGGTGGACGCCGCAGCTGCTTTTTGTAATTGTGACAAGCGACATTTATCCTTATTACCTTTGTGTCTTAGCATTCTCAGTGGTAGGGTTTATTTTTATTTTTATTTTTATATTTTTTTATGAAGTCGCTCGGTGTATGTTCTGTTCGTCTGTCCACCTGGGTTGATGGTGATAAGAGTAATGGTAAATGAGGATGTAAATGAGATATATACCTGGTGTGGATGTTAGTGCTGGTGTTAGTGGCCTGAAAATGGTATTGCAAACTGGTGTATCGGTGTCACGTAAAAGACTGCGATGAGGGCGGCCTATTAGTGTTGATGGGGAATGAGTCAGTGCGTTGTCGGTAAAGCTGGCACACACACACACACACACACACACACACACACACACACACACACACACACACACAGAAACCAGCCACCTGAAAAAATGCGAAATACTGAAAAAAGTACGAGAGAGAGAGAGAGAGAGAGAGAGAGAGAGAGAGAGAACCCAGCCACCTGAAAAAATGCGAAACACTGAAAAAAGTACAAGTCCGTCGAGAGACTTGCTTCCCGCTCTGTGTGTGTGTGTGTGTGTGTGTGTGTGTGTGTGTGTGTGTGTGTGTGTGTGTGTGTGTGTGTGTGTGTGTGCGTGTGTGTGTGTACGCGCTGGGGTGTAAGGACTTCGGGCAGTACTCTACTACGGTTAGGAAGCTTACTAACACCTCTTCCATACCGATTTTTTTTTTTTTTTGAGTCTGCTCCTGTAATAAATTCTTGTGTTTATTCATGCAATCTTTGTCGATGTTGAAAAGACCTACGAAGCAAACCAGAGGATATTAATGAGTACCTTGTAAAATAAATCGTTAAGGAAGAGGTGTTAGGGAGCTTCCTTAAAACGAGAATACGTAACTTAATCTTTTTTTTCTTGTAAGTCATCACGGTGTGGAATTTTGTCTTAAACTGTTTTCTTCCATTGTTTTCTTACTTCAATATTGAGAGTTAAAGAAAATATATAAAAAGTAGCAAGAATCAAAGCCAAGTCCTCGGGTGGAAGGGGCAGAAGTCAAGAAAATTTTTACATACGGCGCCAAAAGACAACCTGGAGTTAATGGAGACGTGCCATCATTTTTTTTTTTTTTTTTTTTTTTTTTTTACCGAATCGGCTTGGGACGCTCTTGACTCGCGGGAGAGTGGCTGGTTTGAGGTGTTTTTTCTCTATCTTTCTTTCTTTTCCTCTCTCTCTCTCTCTCTCTCTCTCTCTCTCTCTCTCTCTGTTAAGGTGTGTGTGTGTGTGTGTGTGTGTGTGTGTGTGTGTGTGTGTGTGTGTGTGTGTGTGTGTGCTTGCCTCACGCACCCTAGCTTGAAGTCGGCTTAACTTTTTTGTATTTCCAGTTGTTATATTGAATGCTAGAGATACAGTATAATGGAGGTGAGAAGCTGGGATCTCAGAGATATTTTGCAAGGAGAAGGGAATAGATAGACCGTCTGTTAGATAGATAAACAGACAGATAGATTCGTTGATATATAGGTAGATCAATAAATGTAGGTAGATAGAGATGTATAACCAATGACTGATTCCTTATTTACATGATAGATTGATCGGTGGATGAATGGATGGATGGATGGATTGACTGATTGATAAAAAGGAGAGGGAAAAAAACATTGGTGTGTGTGTGTGTGTGTGTGTGTGTGTGTGTGTGTGTGTGTGTGTGTGTGTGTGTGTGTGAGAGAGAGAGAGAGAGAGAGAGAGAGAGAGAGAGAGGGGGGGGAGAGAGAAAGAGAGTAGGTTGGAGAGTTTAGGAGGGTAAGAGAACAAGGAGCAACAGAGAAAGCGAGAAGTGACAGAGGGAGGAAGGCTGCATCCACCTGGTATTGCACCTTGCTACCGCCATCCACACCACCTGGCACACCATCTATAGACGCGATATTCCCAGCCTGTGTGTATGTGTGTCTCAGGAGAATTTGGTGAGGGTGAGGCAGAGGGGAAATGGTAGGCAGGGTTAAGTGATATTGGATGAGGTTGGGACTGTGTACGTGAGGTTGGGCTAAAGGTTGGAGGTGAAGGTTAGGTTAGGTTAAGCTGGGTTATGTTAGGTTAGTTTAGATTAGTTTATGTGGTAGGTTAGGTGGGGAGAGTGGCAGGTGGTGGATGCTAGGTGAGGATGACATTTGGACTGCATGCGTGAGGTTAGGTGAGGCTGAGAGATGTAGGTGAAAGTTTGGTTAGATTAAGTTAGGAGAGGTTAGGCTAGGTTAAGTGAGGCCAGAAAAGAGGTTGGTGGCGGAGGTTAGAATGAGGTAGACGAGGTTGGATGTACTTTAGTTATTTTATGTGAAGTTAGGTACGGGGTTGGTGGTGAAGGTAAGTCAGGTGAACGAGTTAGAGATGATGGTTATTAATGGAAATTGGGTTAGTAGGCTAGACGAGGTTAGAATTCCCGAGGATGGATGTAGTTAGGGAGAATTGTTGTGGTAGAAACGAGGTTAGATGAGATTGTGTGTGTGTGTGTGTGTGTGTGTGTGTGTGTGTGTGTGTGTGTGTGTGTGTGTGTGTGTGTGTGTGTGTGTGTGTGGGTGGGTGTGTGTGTGTGTGTGTGTGTGTGTGTGTGTGTGTGTGTGTGTAAGCTGGGTTCGCTGCCTAAGTTACGTTTATGGTGTGCGTTTCGAGATAAATACAGTGACAGTTAGCGTGCATATGGTGTGTGAATTGAGTGCGCTCGGCCATATTGCGTGCAAGAAGAACGTGTAACCAAACTGCACTATCCATTACGTGAATGTGTGGGTTGTGAATTGCGTGCATTCTCCTTCATTTATGTGGTTGTGTGCGTGGGTGGCGTGAAAGTTCAGTGCGGTCTTTGTGTGTGTGTGTGTGTGTGTGTGTGTGATTACAGAACAAGTGACCTAAATATTGCGATTCGTTGCGTGCATTTTTGGCATTATAATTGAGTGCACCAACCAAGTTGCGTGCATTGGGGCGATATACCTAAACATGGCGGCTGCTGAGGTGTGTGTGTGTTTGTGTGTGTGTGTGTGTGTGTGCGTGTGTGCGTGTGTGTGTTTGCGTACTGAAATGAGTGTGCTGGCGGGGTTGCGTGCGTGGTGAGCGTTGGACCTAAATACCACGGCCATTTGCGTGCATTTTCTGCGAGGGAGCTGAGTGCACTGTCCAATTTGCGTGCTAGAAGGACGTGTGATCAAGCATGCAGTGATTGTTGCGTGCATTTGTGGGGTGAGAATTGCGTGTAACGGCTTTGTTGCGTGGAAAAGGGAACATCTGTCTGTCTGTCTGTCTGTCTATCCATCTATCTATCTATCTATCTATCTATCTACCTATCTTCGTTCTTACTGTATAAATCTGTCTGTGTGTAATTATGCCCGTCTTTTGGTTTTCTATCTATTAATCTATTTATGTCAGACTATCTATCTATCTATCTATCTCTGTACCGTATGTCCGTCTGTCTGTCTATCTGTCTACCTACCTCTCTGTCTATCTGTCTGTCTATCAGATTATGTATATCTTTTTCCTAACACCGCGTCCTCTAAAGAGTAGTCTCGATCATAAAGAAACCCTCCAGAAATTTCTATCCCTACTCAGTAACGACCCTCTCTCTCTCTCTCTCTCTTTCCTTTTAATCAGTCATTTCTTAGATAATGTTCCTCTTCCTTGAGATTTACTCCTTCTGCTCCTCCTCTTCCTCTTCCTTTTCCTCTTACTCTTATTCTGATTCCTCCTCCTCCTCCTCTGTTCATTCTATTTTTCTTTTTTCTTTTTTCCTTTCTTTACCCGGCGTCTCACTGTCACCATTTTTCTTTATTTTTTTTGTTAATCTTTTACTTTTTACTCCTTCCTGTAGCCCGTCATATGTGATTCTCTGTCTGTCTGTCTGTCTCTGTCTGTCTGTCTGTCTCTGTCTCTCTCTCTCTCTCTCTCTCTCTCTCTCTCTCTCTGTCCAGTCTCCCTTCCCCTGTATTCTCCCTACTCTCACCCATCTCCCCACCTCTCTTTCTCCTTTCTCTCCCTTCTTCCGCATCTCTTTCTCTACTTATTCTCTCCCTTTCTCCCCTTTCTCTCTCTCCTCTCCCCCTTCATGTGAGGGGGGGCTAGGGCAGTGGTAATGGAGCGAACCCGGCTGGTCGGGATTAGGAAGTGAAAGGTTAGGGGTGACAGAGTGGGTGAGAGAGAGGGAGAGAGAGAGTGAGAAAGAGTGGAAATATTAGGGTGACCTTGCAAGGGTGGAAGTGAGTGAGGGAGAAAGGGAGGGAAGGAAAAATAGGAATAATTAAGAAAAGTTAAAGATGTATGAGAGATGAGGATTTTGGAGAGAGAGAGAGAGAGAGAGAGAGAGAGAGAGAGAGAGATAACAGTATGGAAAAAGAAATGAAGTGAGATATGAAGTCGTGTTTTCTTGTGAGGAGAGATGAAGATAATAAGTCGCAATTGAGAAAAGGTTAAGGGTGAGGGAGGTAAGGGTGCATATGGCAGAGGGTGATGGGGGAGAACGAGGGAGCGAGGGGAGAGATGAGGCTGGAGGAGTGGGAAATGAGGGTGTGAAAGAAAGGGAGATAAAAGTGAGAAAAGGAAGAGAAATGAGAAAGTGGGTGAAAGAGAGCTTGATAAAGGGTAGTGGAGATTAAAGAGGGATGAGAAAGATGTGTAGAGACAGAAAGGTCCTGAGTTAGGGTGTAATGAGATGTGAGGTAAAGAGTAATGAGGAGAGGAAATGAATGTGTGAAAGAGAAAGTGTAATGAGAGAGAGCTAGAAAAGAGACTTGAGAGAGAATGAACAGGGAGTGAGGCTGGGAAGAGTGACAGTGTTAAGAAAAGTTGTAAGAAAGCCATGACGAGTGAAAATAATGAGAGAGAGAGAGAGAGAGAGAGAGAGAGAGAGAAGGTAAAGAGGAGAGAAAGACAGGCAACAGGAGAAAAGAGAGAGAAAAACACACACACACAAGACAGCGAGAAGCCAGGATTAAGAGAGAGGAGTGAGAGGTGGGGGACTGCCGAGAGAGAGAGAGAGAGAGAGAGAGAGAGTAAAGTTTCCCTCTGACAAGGCCGTAAGGAAAGAGGTGAGAGATGAGAGGCAGGTGTGCGACAGGTGAGGGGTGAAGATGAGAGGTGAGTGATGTGAGGGGTGAGGGAGGTGAGGGGTGAGTGAGGTGAGGAGTGAGGGAGGTGAGGGGTGAGGCAGTGTTTGAAGCCTGAGATGAGTGTGTCCTTGGCCCCGGCTCGCTCAAGCGGACGTGTGTGTACAAACGAATGCCTAGAGAGAGAGAGAGAGAGAGAGAGGAGAGGAGAAAATAGAGCAGGGAAAGAAAGGAGGGCGGTAGGCTCAGGCAGAGATCCAGTGTTAGCTTTGTGTCAGAGAGAGAGAAAGAGAGAGAGAGAATGAAAGTAACATTTTTTTTTTTCTTATTTTCCATGATCCCTTTGTTAATTTCTTTGTTCGTGTGTGTTTGTAATTTATGTGTATGTTTCTAGCATCGCAGCATCTGTGTATGTGGGTGTATGTGTGTGTGTGTAATTGCAGTCTTCATTTGTATGGATGTTGGTGTCAATTTCCTAGTAATAATAATAATAACAATAATAATAAGAAGAAGAAGAACAGTAATAATAATAATAATAATAATAATAATAATAATAATGATAATAATATGTACAATGTAACTGGACGATTCTTATCTCTTGTACCACATTTTTTTTCTCTCCATACAGAGTATTTGTCATGAAAAATTCCTAAAAAAGCTTCATGCATGTCCTTTTTCCTAATGAATCGCAAAAAGGAACGTGTGTATACTGAAACACACACACACACACACACACACACACACACACACACACGCACGCACGCACGCACGCACACACACACACACACACACACACACACACACACACACACACACACACACACACACGGGGCAATACCGAGGTGCTTCTGGCCTATGTACAGCTCCAGACTTAAAAACGCGACACCCGTCCCTACGATAAATAACGAGATGGTGAACAATATCTGCTGAAATCCACCTCTGCAATCTTCAAAGTCTAATAAATTTTTCATAACAATGCGTAGGAGATTCATAAATATTCGACCAAAAAAACTGATATTTTTCCCTCTGAGCCATACGAGAGAGCTTCACTAATGGCTGCCCAAGTAATGTAATTGTCTCACCTTGTTCACTGCACCAACTAAATCTGATTCTGGCCAGGGCTTTTGATTTTGGAGAGAGAGAGAGAGAGAGAGAGAGAGAGAGAGAGAGAGAGAGAGAGAGAGAGAAAGTGTGTGTGTGTGTGTGTGTGTGTGTGTGTGTGTGTGTGTGTGTGTGTGTGTGTGTGTGTGAAGGCTTGGTGCTATGAGTAGGGCCCGCATTCTCGTTGGTAAAGGAATCTCCCTAACACTTCTTCCTAAGAGATTTATTTTACTTATTTCACCTTACTGTCCTCATTTGTGTTATGTTGATCCTCCCAGTATCGCCATACTCTGTTCATAAATAACTTCCTTGATATTAACCAGCAATATCCAAAAATAAATCGCTAAGGAAGAGGTGATACGGAGCCTCCTAAAGCCACTAGGATGCAGACCTAGATCTCTACATCTTTCTCACCTGATCGATCCAGAGTTGATCATCGTCTTCTGAGATTACAAGGGATTTTCTTTAATAATCTAAGACTAATATGTTTATAAGATTTCTTGATATTTATATTAACTCTACGGACGCCAAATACTTTAAAATAAAACTGGGGTGAAAATGAAGTGACCAGATATGAAAAACGAAGCGATATATAAAAATACTTAAATGTTAGGGAGAGTTCTTCTGCATGTAAATCGGCTACGATCCTTTATAAATACTTCTCCAGAGGCAATAGGGAATAAAGGTAATGTTCTCAAGTAGCCCAGAAGAATAAGACGACTTCTGAGACAGCGGGAGGGAGGCGAAGGTAGGCTTATTGACTTGTGAAGAACTTTATGGGGTCGGGGTGGCGGCTGGAGGAGGACGAGAGGAGAGGGTGGGCGAGACGATGGTGGAGAGGTTCATAACAAGATGGCCTATTTTAAAAGTTTATTCCTTCTGTCTCCAGACGTGGTTCAGGTTAGGAGAGACTTCTAACTGGAGAGAGGGGCAGATTTAGCATTCTTTAACCGGCTATGATTCAGCTGGAGATAATTTTCTAGCTGGAAGAGCCCTAGATATAGCTTTTCCTAACCCTGCATGACTCAGCTAAGGAGAGACATTTTTATCTGGAAGTTAAATTTTGCTTTCATTAACCTTGTATGATTTAGCTGAGAGACTTCTCGAGCTGAAGGGGGTAGATTTAGCTTCCTTAACCCCTTCACCTCTTAAACACTCTCCCAAGTTTAAGTCGCCAGGCAGTAACAAGAAAGAAGTATTGGAAAGATCTTAAGGCGTGGAGATGAGGAGAAGAAGGTGAGCAGGCGGAGGCGGTGGTGCAAAGGCTTATAAGACAATGTAAAGCCTTGAGATTACCAACAGTGGCGTGGAAATCAATTATCTGTTTTTATTTATTTATTTATTCATGTATTTATATGTTCAGGGGTTCACTTCTATTATTTTTACTTTTGTCAGAATTGCGCAATACTTTTTAATGGAGATGAAGATGTCAGCGTATCAGCCAAAAACAAATATACTGAGATAGGTGTCTGTGTATGTGTGTGTGTGTGTGTGTGTGTGTGTGGGTGTGTGTGTGTGGGTGTAGGAGGGGAGAACCAAGCCGAAGATGGGATCAAGAGCTCGCTTTTCCTTACCAAATTGCGTCAAGAGTGGATAAATTGGATCTTGGAACTCCTACCCACACGAAGGCGCTTTATTTAACGAGATGGTTAGGCCTGTGAGGTGGAGGGAAATCACAGGGGCTTCTAGACTAGATATTACCTTTCACTATACCCCACCAAGACGTACCTTTTCTCCACACACACACACACACACACACACACACACACACACACACACACACACACACACACACACACACACACACACACACATACATTGGAGTGTATGTTTTAGGTGTGTGTGTGTGTGTGTGTGTGTGTGCGCGTGTGTTTTGTCCTGACATATTCCTATCAATATTTCGTCTCATATCCCCAAGCTAACTAACTCTGAAACATGAAAGTCTTAATTTTCCCCAGCAGTCAAACATTAGCCTATAAACACACACACACACACACACACACACACACACACACACACACACACACACACACACACACACACACACACACATCAGCAAGCATTTTCCTACAACACATCCTGAGCTGTTTTCTGCCCTGGCTTTTGTTTTTCCAGACTCTCACCTTTGACTTTCCTTGACCTTTTCGAGAACTTGACACGGCCTTTGACAACTGATAACCAAAATGCTCTTTCTTCCCACGCTTTTTCGAGCCACTTTCTCCATAAGGTTTCCATAATTTTTCGTCCTAGCTATAAGTATTTCCCCCCATGACCTTAATTAGATTTTATCGAAACTTAACGCTTTTAATTTTCACCTCGAGCACTTTCTTCGACAGCACACTTTCCTTTGAGATATTTTGAGCTACTTTTTTTCGACTGGATCTCAACTTTTTTCATTTTACGACCTACCTGTTGATATTTTCCTTCATGATCTTTACCAAAATTTCTTGAGCCGTGATATTTTGCAGTTAAATATCCACCAATCAATTCTTGCCACCACCTTTGACAGACGACCGCACACACACACACATACACACACACACACACACACACACACACACACACACACACACACACACACACACACACACACACACACACACACACACACACACACACACACACACACACACACACACACACACACACATCTTTCTTGAGACGTTTTCCAAGCAACTTTTATCATCAAATCTCAATTGCTTCTCGGTCTACCTCTCAATATTTCTTTCTTTAACCCTAACTGAACCTTCTTAAAAATTTGACATGATCTTCCTTAGCCGACGACAAGAATCTTTTCCTTCGCGACATTTTCCAGCGACTTTCTTTCCTGTCTTTTTTTTTTTTTTTACCCACCAATCCGTATGACCTCTTGTGACCTTATGTAAAATATATTGACGCTTCACATTTTACGGTCAAATATTCTCCTACAGAAACATGGCACTCAGCACGATTTTACCAGTGAGAGAGAGAGAGAGAGACAGAGAGTGAGTGAGTGAGTGAGTGAGTGAGTGACAACAGACCACCAAAACGCACTTTCTTCTGAGCTACCTTCTCGATAGTGGTTACAGTTCTTTTTAATATACTTGTCAATATTACTTCTTAACACCACAGCTAAAAACCTCAGGATCTTGGCCTTACCCTCCACCAGCGGCTGCCAGAACGCACTTTCCCCTGAGACACCGCCAAGGGACTTTCTCCACCAGGTTAATTGTTTTTCGACCCACCTGTCAATATTTCCCCCCCGCCATCGAGACTAAAACCTTCATGAAAAATTTGGTACGCTCTCTCTCTCTCTCTCTCTCTACCTGTCAATAATTAACCCCATGACCCCCCCAGGTGAGCAAGAGAGAATCATTCATCCCCAGTTCCCCAGAGGCACTCAAGCTTCTTCCTCGATATAAGAATCTATTTTATTTTTTATTTTCTTCTTTTTTTTTTCGGGCGGACGCTGACATGAATTCCCTTCAGATAGTTTGCAGGAGTTTGAGAGGGGGTAGTTTTTATCTCTCTCTCTCTCTTTTTTTTTTGGGGGGGGGGATGGGGGGGATAGTTGGTGTTGGCTCATCTGGTAGTTGGTGTTGATGGAATTATCCCTATAGTCGTCCTTTATATAAGGGACTGTTATTATTATCATCATCATCATCATCTTGACCCTTATTCACGGTTAAGGATGTGGTGAGGTGAGTGAATGTACAAGCAGTTTTTGTGACCACACACACACACACACACACACACACACACACACACACACACACACACACACACACACACACACACACACACAGCCTTATCATCATCAGCAAAACAGTCAGTCGTCAGCATTAGCAGCAGCACCTGAGTCCCTCCCAAGTTTTGTCCTCAGGAGAAGAAGAATAGGGGCAAAATTAGCAGCCTTGGGGGATAAGAAGAATGTAAGGGAAGGGGAAGAGGAGGAGTGTTGAGAAAGAGAGAGGGAGAGAGACTTCAAGTGTTAAGTAATGGGAACTAGAAGGGGGGAAATGGAGGAATATAGTTAGGGTAGGGGAAGTCAAGGAGTGAGGGAGGGGGAGGGGGACGTGAGGTGCCAAGAGAGAGGGAGGTTGGGGGATGGGTTACTGGTGGTGAAGGTAGGTAAGGGGAGGGGAGGGCTCGTGGGGGGACGGTAGGATAGAGGAATGGAGAAAGGGATGGTAGGGTAAAGTAGGGTAGCGTAGGGGGTGTGATGGTAGGATAGGGGGAATGAGAATAGGATAGACTAGGGTAGAGGGAGTGTGGGTATGGTAGGCCATGGGGTTTACAGTAGGTGTATGAAAGGAGATGGGATAGGGTAGGGCTGCTTAGGAAATGGTAGGGTAGGAATAGGGGCAGTCTGGGGTAGGATAGGGGGAAGAGGGATGCGGTAGGGTAGGGTAGGGATAGGCATGTAGAGTGGGGATAGAGTAGGAAATATAAAGATTGTATGAGATAGCTGGGTAGGGTAGGAGAAATGGGGGCAGGGTAGGATAGGTGAATGAGGTAGGGTAGGGTAGGGTGAATTTGGGCAGGGTAGGGATGGATAAATAGGGATATGATAGGGTAGGAACATCCAGAGACGCAGCTGGCGATGGAGGAGAGAAAGATAACAACTGTCAAAGTGGATGGAGATTCGATTGTGCATTTAGTGTTTTCTCCTTTATTTTCAGAGCTCAGGTTTTGACGGAATATACGCAGCCCTCTCACGCTCTCTCACTCACTCTTACACACACACACACGCACACACACTCTTTGTCTGCTATTCTGTCTGTCTCTCTCTCTGCCTTTCTGTCCAAGTTTAATAAAATCTTCAGGATCCATCAAATTACGGTAAAAATATCATATCCTCGAGACACACACACACACACACACACACACACACACACACACACACACACACACACACACACACACACACACACACACACACACACACACACACCTTGCCAGCTCCTGTTTCTTGGCCCGTGGTAGGATTTGGGGTGACCTTTTTACGTCTTAGTGAGGGTAAGAAGCTAATTCGAATTTACTTGAAGAAAAAAAAAAGAAAAGAGGTTGTTAGCTGGTGGTTGGGGAAAAAAAAAATAATGTTAGTGGTGGCTTAGTGAAGGTAATGAGAGAGAGAGAGAGAAAGAAAGAGAGAGAGAGGGAGAGTTTTAAAAAGGACAATTTTATTACATTTGCCTAGTGAACTCTCCCTTTCTCTCTCTCTCTCTCTCTCTCTCTCTCTCTCTCTCTCTCTCTCTCTCTCTCTCTCTCTCTCTCTCTCTATGTCTTTCTGACTGTCTTTTAAAGGGGCACTACCTTCCTATTAGTTGTCAGTTTGTCTTTTCCAAGATCCATTTGTTTTTATTTTCTTTCGCTCTCACTCACTCACTCTCTCTCTCTCTCTCTCTCTCTCTCTCTCTCTCTCTCTCTCTCTCTCTCTCTCTCTCTCTCTCTCTCTCTCTCTCTCTCTCTCTCTCTCTCTCTCTGTCCTTTCCACTTCATTGCCCTCACAGTAACATATCTTTATTTACGAAACGCCCTCCTTTACACAGTCTCTCAGTTGCATCTCATATTCACTCACTTCCTATCCTTCATGCCAATACTCTTCATCATGTTTTAAAATATTTCTTATCCCTCCATCTCCCACGCGTATTTTACTCACCCACCCACTCACTCACTCACTCAATTAGCTCACACACGCACATTTTTCTCTCACGCAAATTCCCTCTCTCAGATTAATGTTCCTAACTCTATGAACAATTTAGCATAACCTCACCTACATACCTGGAACCAGCGGATGCAAATACCTTTTCTCAGGTAAATGAACAGATACTCCTTTCACATGAACTTGGCCAGGGACTAGAGTATGGTGCTAGTCACGAAGAAGTGCTACGGAACAGATGCAGGGTTGTAGTATTGTCTTTTTCTGTCCCTGAGCTACGTGAAATAGGCAGCAAAAGGAGGAAAATCTTTGCCAATTTAAAGTGAGTGGACTATAGTTTTGCCTGAAGAAAATTATTAAGTAGGGAAACAGCACTCAAGGGATTAAGTTTCTCTCTCTCTCTCTCTCTCTCTCTCTCTCTCTCTCTCTCTCTCTCTCTCTCTCTCTCTCTCTCTCTCTCTCTCTCTCTCTCTCTCTCTCTCTCCACCCATCTTTTCTCACTTGTATCAGTTTCTTTAATAGTCCCTCATCCCCTCTCTCTCTCTCTCTCTCTCTCTGTCACACACCGTCTGCTTCTCCCCCTCTCTCTTTGTATCATATTTATCCTCTTCTCTTACTTTGTCCGTCTTCTTTTCTCACATTCTGTCTCTATCTCTACCTCTTTTCTTTACTTTCTCTAACTTAATCTTCTTACTCACACTGCTGGGTAACTACACACACACACACACACACACACACACACACACACACACACACACACACACACACACACACACCTTCCTAAGTTACTTAAACTTCCCCAAATGCAATTTCTCTCTCTCTCTCTCTCTCTCTCTCTCTCTCTCTCTCTCTCTCTCTCACACACACACACACACACACACACACACACACACACACACACACACACACACACACACACATTCCCTCACCATCACAGCCCCCTCACTCTCCCAGTACCATCATTCATCACCCTCATCTACTTTACACACTCATTTCCACACACTTCATCTCATCCTTCCTCATCTCCACCTCCTGTACACACTCATTACACACATTACCTCATATTTCCTCATACCCGCCTCTCCTACACACTCATTTTCATACTTCATACTTGTCTCTCACCACTAAGTGTGATGAGGAACTTTGCCCTGACTTCCTACCTCATCACCATTTTTTCATCACACTTTTTTCTTTCCCTCCAGCTCATTTTCGCCCTCCATCACCACGCACGATCTCTGAACACGCTCTCTCTCTCTCTCTCTCTCTCTCTCTCTCTCTCTCTCTCTCTCTCTCTCTCTCTCTCTCTCTCTCTCTCTCTCTCTCTCTCTCTCTCACCACACTTACTCCTTCGCAACACACTCTCAATCACCGCACCTCCATCACCATACCCTCTCATTTCGTCACCACACTCTCTCCCTTCACTATCACCACACTCCATCACCACCATCACCACACATCACACTCTGTCACCACTCTATCACCACGCCAAAACACCACACTCCATTATCACATTCTCACCACTCCATCACCACACTTCATAACCACTATTACCACACTCTGCTCCCTCACTATCACCACACTCTATCACCACTCCATCGCCAGTCTTTCACCACTCTGTCACCACCCAATCAACGTTCTATCATCACACTATCACCACACTCTCACACACGCATTTTCTCCATCACTTGTTCCCCATCACCCAAGTTTCAAATTAATGAGAGTTTGCTAGGTTACCCCTCTTGCTTGCTTGCTTGCTTGCTTGCTTGCTTGCTTGCTTGCTTCCTTCCTTCCTTCCTTCCTTCTTTCCATACTCATTCGTTTGTTCGTTCTTTAGTTACATTTCCTGCCGTCGGTATTTCCTTACTTCCTTCCCCTCTCCCTCTCATCCTTCCTTCTTTCCTCTCTTCCTTCCTTCCTTCATTCATTCATTCCTTCCATTTTTCCTTCTTTCTTTTTTCCTTCCTTACTTCCCTTTTTTCCCCTTCCATCCTGTTTTTCTTTCACATTACTTCTTTCCATTCCTTTTCCTACTTACTTTCTTTCCCATTTTTTCCCTAGCAGGTTGCCCTCAGTTGCCTTTCTGTACCTCTCTACTTACCTCGTTTTGCTCATCTGATTCTCCCTCTCTTGCTCTCTATATCTATATATCTCTCTCTTTCACTCTGTATTTCTTCATAACATCTACCCAACGCTACACCAAACACACAGCTTCGAAACTGCAACCAAAAGATAATGCGGTAAAATAATAATAATAATGATAATGATAATAATAATATAATAATAATAATAATAATAATAATAACAACAACAACAACAACAAGAACAGCGGCAGCAGTAGTAATAAAAATACAACTATTACTACTACTACTACTACTACTACTACTACTACTACTACTACTTACTACTACTACTACTGCTACTACTACTACTAGAACTACTACTACTACTACTACTAATAATAATAATAATAATAATAACTAATAATTATAAAAATGTACACAGCCAACCCAAAAAAAAATAAGCCTAGAGAATAATCCGGAGGGCAAACATAAAAAATAATCCACCCTGCTAATTAGCCGAGCATTATGCAAATAGTAATTGCAATTCCAACAAAACAATTCGTGAAATTAATTACAGACATCAATACTAGTCATAATGGGCACTGCGAGGAATGGATGGATATGTTGACGTGATGATAGAGTTAATTACTTATGGAGGTAGAGGGATAAATAGAAGAGAGAGAGAGAGAGGGAGGGGGAAACGGATAGACAGACAATAAAAGCAAAATCACACCAGACCGCCCTAAGATACTGCAATGTTAGTCTCGTAGGGAAGTTAAGCTTTGAAGTAACTATATTTCTGTGTATCTTTTCATTACCTTTGGCCCCATCACCGCCACTGTACGAGATCTGTGTGTCTGACGGGAAAAGCACTGTTTAAAATGTTGTGGTAGGGAAGTGGGTGACAGAGGAAGAACTAGGTGGTGAGGGAGTGAATTTCAGGAGAGGAATAAGTCTCGGAGCTATCCTAACATGCATGGCCAGGATTTTGTGGGGAAACGACCTTTACAGACTTCCAAGTGCAGATGATCCATTGTGACGTGTGTAAGTGTTGGGTGGGAGAGAGACAGGTTAGAGCTAGAGTTATTTTCTGAAGTGTTTCGCCCTACACCATCTTCATCACTCTATCCTCCCACCTCGTTCTCTTTATCCCTCTCCTCGCTCTCCCAGGTCTTCCCCACTCCATCCTCTCACCTCGTTCTGTCTCTCCCTCTCCTCGCTCTCCTATCGCCTCCTCTCCCCAGCCTCCCATCATCTCAGCCGCGTTACCCACGACACCTCAAAATAGACAGTGCCAATTCCTGTCAGCCCTCATATCGCACCAAGGGCTCTGAATCCACGCACTCATCTGCATACCCTGATTACATGCTTCCTTCGATATTCCCGCTTGCCTGGGCATTAGAGGAGTTGGTGGTGTGGTGTGGTGTGATGTGGATCGTGTAGTTTTGTGGTGGTGCTGTGTTATGTTCTGCGGTGATGTGCTGTGGATCTGATTTTCCGACAGTAGCGTCCACTCATTTACAGCGCCACAAGCAGTGTCCTTTTTCCTTTCTGTCGCGCATGCACACCACATACAGTCTTCCTCCTCTCTTTGTGTCACCAGTGAACTGTTGAACTCTTTTTTTTTTTTCCACGCCACATACAGTCTTCCTTTTAACTCGCTCTCTCGCTCTTTAATGTATTTTCTTCTTCCGGACTGGATGCAGTTATCCCTTTCTTTCTTTTGTCATGAAAATACTATTCCACTCTATTATTCCACGTCATATGCAGTCTCCTTCGTCTCTCTCTCTCTCTCTCTCTCTCTCTCTCTCTCTCTCTCTCTCTCTCTCCTTTGGCTTCTACCTCGAATGCCTCACTTTTATTTGTTTCTGTTTTTTTTCCTCTCCTCTCCTTCCCCCTCCTCCATTTTACTCCCTTCTCTCCTCCCTTCCCTCATTTTTTTGTTCCATTTCCCCTCTCCTTCTCCGTCTCTCCCTCCTTTCCTCACCCCTCCCTTTTTTCTTTTCTTATTCTCTTCCTCCTTCATTTCTCCCTTCTTTCCTTCTCCCTCCTTTTCCCAGATTTCTTCTTTCTCACTTCACCATTTTCTTCTTCCCTCTTTTTTCTCTCTTCTCTTCACTCCATTTTTTTCTCTCCAATCTCTCTTCACCCAATTTTTTCCCTCCAGTTTCTCTTCCCTCCATTTTTTCTCTCCTTCCCTCCCTCCTCCCCCCCTCTCGGCCGCTACACCCCATCATTGTTGCAAGTTTTGGACGCGGTGAATTGTTTTCCTGGCCCAACTTTTGAGGGGCTACACACACACACACACACACACACACACACACACACACACACACACACACACACACACACACACACACACACACACACACACACACACACACACACACACACACACACACACACACACACACCATCATCCCTACCCTCGCCTCTCACCCTCATCCTCACCCCTCACCCTCACCCCTCACCGTCACCCCAGGTCTTCAAGTTATTCACACCCCCTCCCCCCCCACCCACCTTTGAGGAGCTGCACTTCATTAAACGTGCCTTTACTCTGTGCTCACACACCCCCACTCATCCACCCCCCCCACCCTCCACACATCTAACCCCCTCCCACCCCAACTCCCTGTCTTCATGGTATTCACACACACACACACACACACACACACACACACACACACACACACACACACACACACACACACACACACACACACACACACACACACACACACATACCTTCAACTTCACCCTCATATTTGCCACCATCCACCCCCCACCTCTCTTCCCCTTCTCTCACTCACAATATTCTCACTTACACACCCATCCCCCACCCACATACACATCGCTTTTCCCCTCTCACCTCCTCACACTCCCCATCCCCTCTCACCCCCACTCCCTCACTCACTTCGAGGGCCTCCACTTCGTTAGACCTGGCTTCACACAATTACCACCCCCACTCCCCTCCCTCACACCCCTCATCTCCTCCCCCACCTCCACACGCCACACTTCCACACCATAGGCACCCCACCCTCACGTTGCCTCCCCTCATTTCCTCCTTCACTTCACCCCCACACCCTACACATCCCCGCACCACAAACGCCCCACACTTAAGTCCCCTCATCCCCTCCCTCACCTTCACACACACACACACACACATACACACAGAATACGTACAAACTTTACCTTTCAATAAACGCACCAGGTTTGCATGAGATTGTATTTTTCGTTTCATTTCGAGGGAACAATTACATTTTCACCACTAGATCAATCATTCACCTGCAGTTTAGAAAGATCCTCAGCTTCCATTGGTAAGAATTAGAGTGGCGTTGTGTTATTTGTCTGTTATCTCTTATCTCGTTATCAGAATCAAGGGCTTTACACTGTCTGACCCAGTGCAAGGCCAGGGTCTCTCGTCCTCACCAGGTCACTGTTTACCTTTTTATGCTGTGCTCCGTTCACTTAAACTTGGCCTGAAATCCTCATCTTTCCACTGTGAATGCTTAGCTGTGACAGTTGCTCAGTACAAGGATATGGCGCTAGTCAGGAAGAAGTGCTATGGCGTGGATGTAGAGGAGTATTATTGTTTTATTATGCCACTGAGTCACGGGGATTATATAGTAAAAGAGCGAAAAATTCTGACAAGTAAATGTGGTAGAAGTACAGCCCATATGAACTTTCCTTTTAGACACAGAAACACCTACACACGCTCATAAACACGGATGCTCATTCACTAAAACATAACCAAACACAGGGACTCAAATATATGCTTATTTCAACACACACACACACACACACACACACACACACACACACACACACACACACACACACACACACACACACACGAATATTATTAAGGTGAAAACAATTTATTACCACCAAAAGATAAGGATAGTAAAAAAAAAAAGTTCAAGAGCGAGAGACAAGTGGCATACCCTAAGTGTGTGTGTGTGTGTGTGTGTGTGTGTGTGTGTGTGTGTGTGTGTGTGTGTGTATGTGTGTGTGTGTGTGTGACTCGCTTTACTTGATATATTCGCTTAGAACCTACAGTCATCTCTCTGACATTACTATGATTTTTTTTTATAGGATTGACAAGGGAAGTATAAAATCTCTTTTTTTTTTCTTCCCGCAGGCGAGAAAAATCCAAGCTGGGAAAAATAATTTGAATTTTTATTTTCTCTCAGGAAGAACGAAAAGGAGTGGACAATATGAACCTGCCCCTGATTGAGCTTCCTGAAAAAAAAAATCATGCTTAAGAGATTTGAATCATTATTTTGTCTACGAATCCGGCCGTTGCTTTTCATGCGATTTACGTGACCTGAAGGACCGTATTCTCGTAGCTTAAAGAGGTCCCTATCACATTTTTCTTAGCGATTTATTATTGAATATTGCTGGTTAATATCCATATATATGTACGTTATTTATGCTGAGTATGGCGATATTAGAAGGATCTGTATAACACCGAAGAGGACAATAAGGTGTAATAGGCAAAATAAATGGCTTAGGAAGAGGTGTTAGGAAGCTTCCATAACCTACGAGAATACGAGTAGCTGTTTTGACGCGTTACTAATTATGCTAATAAGGTAGGAAATATTGTCTCGTTAAGTACCATAGCGGGATGAATCTAAATTACTGTATACAAATGAGGTCAAAGTTGGGAGGCTGTGACCTAAGCTAATTTGGAATGGTAATGAGGGTGTATCAAATAAATATATCTGTTTAGCAGGATATGAGTGATGATTAGTAATATAAGAAAGGTGAATAGATTGGGAACCTTGAAAATTAAGAAATGAATATATAAGTATGTTGAGCAGGATTTGAGTGAAGCGAGATTGGAAAAATAAGAACAGGGAACAGATTTGGCACTCTGAGATATAAGAAAAGAAAGCCAGACCAAAACATAAGCAGCAGAGTTCATTATTGTTTTATTTTTTATGTTAAATGTTAAGAATCGTTTTATACACCTGTGAGGATTTGGTAAAGGCGCTGTGTTAATTTGTTCAGTTTATGGAGACGTCTGGAATATGTGATGGCGGTGTGGATTCCAGTTATAAAAATCAGATAGAAAGGTTTAAGCACGGAATAGATAGATAGACAAATTAGTAGAAGCATACAGACACAGGTACAAATACGACAAAGAGAGGTATATAAATAGACAGATAGGGAAATATATACTGAGATGGACAGATCGATAGTTAAAGTCATTTAAAAAAAAAGGAAAACAAAATGGAATGAACAGACTATATAGATTTTGGGGTTCTTATTTTCGTCAGTTGAAGAAGCTCCCTAACACCTTTTCCTAAGCGATTTAGTTTATTTATTACACCTTACTGTCCTCTTGTGTTACCTAAATCCTCCTAGTATCGCCACAGTCTGCATAAATAACGTACAGATGGATATCAGCAAGCCATATCGAAAAGTAAATCGCAAAGGGAGAGGTGTTAGGGAGCTTAAACAACGACAGTACGAGTCTAGGTTAGAAGGCTGTGTGTCATCTCTTCCATTCTTTATGTTGTATGTTGGTAATCTTCTGTTTGAAATTTTGCAGAGTATGTTGCGATCATAACTCAGCAAGGTGTAGTACAGAATATTAATTACAAGAGCAGGTACAAGGGAGCCTCCTTAACCCCCGGGAATATGGCGTCAGAGTGGCTGGAAATACTGTAAAGAGAAAGAGAGAGAGAGAGGGGGGGGGAGAAAATGTGTGTGTGATAATAGAGGTATGGTTTTAACGTGGAAGGTTGTATGTACAAAGAGGATTACCTGTATCAGAGAGGATTAGGTCGAATTTACGGTATTTACAGTGAGGGGTATTGGCAATCCCCTCAGGTCAATTAAATCGCATGGGATTAACGTGAATAAAAATCCTTAAGTGAGCAAATGACAAACACGAGATTGAGAGGTGTAGTAATGTCACTTTAGCTCTTAAGTAAAAATTTAAGTTGATAAATTCTGAAGTCTGTTTTTTGTTTCAGCATTTGGTTATTGGGTAAAGAATTTGATAGTGGAAATATAATAACCTAAATTGATGTTATTGTTATGGAATGGGGTAATGGATAGTGGTTTATTGCTCAGTTTCCCCTTGCACACACCTCATTGCAATCAACTCCATCGCTTACCTCTCTCTCTCTCTCTCTCTCTCTCTCTCTCTCTCTCCTAGAAAAAAAAAATAATAAAATCTATATCTAACCTCTCCATCTCAAAAAAAAATTGTGCTGTAGAAAATTATGTGAAAAAAAAGCAGGAATATGTATAAAAAAATAGTCATCGGTTTGAAGGGGTAGAATAAGGTGGTCTGGAAATAGCGCCCTACTAGATACACACCT
Organism: Coenobita brevimanus; assembly: GCF_032717465.1. Lineage (NCBI taxonomy): Eukaryota > Metazoa > Arthropoda > Malacostraca > Decapoda > Coenobitidae > Coenobita > Coenobita brevimanus. Next base: position 2,127,004 of record NC_136979.1, read on the forward strand.
GGCAGTATCACACGTGTTGTGGGAACGGCTCAGTCTGCTGGTATGGGCGCAGGTGTAGCAGGGGGAGTAGGTAATGAATAAATGCTGCGGGATAGACACAAATACGTCCCAACAACACACAAAAAAATCGCCCAGTGTAGTGATATAGGTGTTACGTATGTGGACCTACCTGTATATCACCTGTGACTTAATTAACTCATTCATTAACGCCAATCAGGTGAAAGTATTGTAATTAACCTCACCTGTCATCTGGCCATGTGTTTTGACCCATACATAATTAAGTGCTGTTCATTCATTTGCCTTAATAACCTCTCTCAAATAGCAATATAATTAGCTCCGTACCGACCTCATTAACCCTTTCACTACAATGACGTTTTTTTCCATTATAGTCATTATTTATTATTTATTGAACTTTATTTTATATTTATCTGGGAAGAGATTGACTGAGATTTTATCAGATCTTTAAGTTTAACCAAAAAATATAAGATAAAGGAAGCGTTTGGAGATAGCAAGAAAAAAAATGAAAAAGTCCTCAGGCGGAAGGTTTTTATCTGCTCTCTCTCTCTCTCTCTCTCTCTCTCTCTCTCTCTCGTATCAGAGGGGCAGGGGGAGATGGACACGATACGCCTCTCAGTTTTGTCGAAGTGAGAAATGATGAGAAGGTTGGAGAGAGAGAGAGAGAGAGAGAGGATTCGTAACTAAAACTCTCTCATTTAGTCGTGCAAATAGAAGCTAAAGAGACAGACAGGAAAAGCGGACAGACAGACAGAAGAGGAGAGACAGGAGTACTGAAAGGATGAAGAATAGCAGATAGACAGGAAAACAGACAGACAAACGAAAGAAAGATAGATAGCCAGTGAAGAGAGAAGACAGACGATTAATAGAAAGATGAAAAATTAATGACAAACAGGACAACAGACAGACAGAAAGATAGACAGCCAAAGATGAGAAGAGACAGAGAAGTAATGAAGATATACAAACGGGCAGGAAAAGAGAGGCAGCAAATTGATAGCCAAAGAAGAGAAGAGGAAGAGGGAGTAGTGAAAGAATGAAGAATTACAGACAGACAGGAGAACAGACAGTCAGACAGCCAAAGAAGAGAGGAGGAAGAAGAGTAATGGAAGGCAGAAAGCTGGAGAGAGAGGGGGGGCATTGCCAGGAAGAAGAGGTGAGGACCCTTGGCGCGCTGGAGGGGATAAATTGAGTACTCCCAGGGGGGTTCTGAGGAGCGGGGTGTTGTGAGCTGAGGGACTGGGAGCGAGGAGGAGGAGGAGGAAGAAGAGGAGGAGGAGGAGCACACGAAGCTTTACTAATATCTTTATTTTTACTGCTACATCCAGACGTTTTTTATTGACTTTAGGGGACACTTAAAGAGACAGGACTGTGTATTTATCAGTAGCAAAGAGTCACATGTCACGGTGCGATAGAGTTGTGTGCCGTATCAAAATATTACCAGGGAGGGCCTTCGTTTCAGAGTGTGAGTTGTGGGAGATGACAGAGAAATACAACGCAACTAAAGCACATAAAAACAATCACGTCACAACCATTATCAAACTCTCTACAACAGCATCCCACCTCCAGACACTGTCGAAAAAAAAAAAATAAATAAATGCAAAAGAAAGGATATAGAGCTGTAGTATTTTCCTATTATTTCAGTGAGCTACGGGAGAAGGTCACAAAAGGTCAAAAATATCTAAATTAAGATATATGAACTTTAATATATGCGGTATGCGATAAGGTACTGGGGGTGAGTGGCCTTTTGTTGGGTCTGGCAGTGTTAAGGCCAGGATTATTATTATTATTATTATTATTATTATTAGACTAAGATGGACGTACCCAGGTCCACTCTCATTCAGCTCACAAAAACACGAGCCAGGAGAGAGAGAGAGAGAGGGGGGGGAAAAAAGAACTGTGCTTTGAAATGCTGGAGTCCTGAGAGAGGCGAGCGTGTTACATTATGGAGTCCAGCTTAGCAAGAAGTGTGTGTGGGGAAAGCGGCTTATGCTCTTGTGTTTGCAATAATCCCCTCGCGATTTTCCTCCTCCCTACTACTACTACTACTACAACTACAACTACTACTACTACTACTGCTGGTACTTTGTTCTACTGCAGAGCCTCTTGTTCGTGACGGTATGGTTGTTAGCAGGGTCATTGAAGCTGTTTCTTACCAAATGAGGTCGAGTTAGGTAGCTGGGTAATGACGGGCCTTGAGAAAATTGGTGCAAATGTGTGTGTGTGTGTGTGTGTGTGTGTGTGTGTGTGTGTGTGTGTGTGTGTGTGTGTGTGTGTGTGTTTGAGCTTGACAATTTTTTTATCCGAATTCTTGCGTCATTTGGTAACTTTGGTGTTTTTTTTTAGTTGTGTGTGTGTGTGTGTGTGTGTGTGTGTGTGTGTGTATCTGTGAGAGAGAGAGAGAGAGAGAATTAAATATTGTAAGAGAAACAAAGGCACCGTGTGTGTGTGTGTGTGTGTGTGATTTATACGACTGATGTGCCCGTAATATCTCCACAAGTAATGGCTTCATCTCTCTTTCCTCTCCTCTGTACAAAATGTGGAGAGAGAGAGAGAGAGAGAGAGAGAGAGAGAGAGGGGGGGGGTAACTTAAAGCAAACCGATTGTCCCATAGGCAACTCCTTATAAGAGTGCAAAGACAAAACTGTATACCAAGGTTAGGACAAGAACAGAATGGATGATGTTAAGTCCATTGAATATGTCTCACAGGTCCTGTTTACCCACAACCATTATCCCTATTAACCTCATCTGCCAACACCCAAAGCAGTGACCTACCAACACCCACTTATGTCATCCCATTTATTCCCAACAGATTTCCCGATTTATGTCCAACTAACACTTCCCATTTACCTCAACTGTTACTCCCATTCACCCTCGAGTATAGTTCTTTCATCTTAACTTGGCAGAGATTTTCGTCCCTTTTTGCAGGTAATACTCCTTATCTTCTTGGCAAAATAAGGGAATGCCATTGTCCTATATCCGCTCAGTGCCACTCTCTCGTAGCACTATATTCTTCTGCTAAGCTCATGTTACAACTCAGAGTTCAAGATTGAGGGTAGGCAATTTTAAGCTAGATTAAATTGATGAGAGTGTTACAGCTGGTTCCTCTTTAGTCCCGTTACACTATCTACTTCCCACTAACAGCTAATCATCTCTGGTTTGTTACACCATCCAAACTAACACTCCGTCTCTCCTTTGTTACAGTGTGGTCGGTGACGGGTGTGACGGGTCGGCCCAGTGACCTGCCGTGTTACCTCAACCCTCGCACCCCAGGAGACAGGCCCAAGCTTATCCTGTGGTACAAGAGAGGAACACGCACGCCAGTCTTTAGGTTAGTGTGTCATCTCTTTCACTGTCTTTGTCTCTTAATGTGTGCTGCTATGTTAAGTCATCATTTCATTCATCACATTACTATCTGTCCCTCTGTATCTCTCCTTGCCTCTGTCCCTGTCTCTGTAGCTGTCTCTGTCGCTATCTCTGCCTCTGTCTCTTAATGTGTGCTGCTATGTTAGGTCATCATTTCATGCATCACATTTCTGTCTGTCTCTTTCTCTTAATATATACTGCTGTCGTAGGTCGTCTTTTCGTGCATCATATTCCTGTTTGCCTCTCTCTGTCTATTCTGTGTCTTTTTCTGTCTCTGCCTTGTTTTATATATCTGTTATTGCCTCTTTTTTTTTTCTCTCTCAGTGGATATAGGTATGTTGCGTCATTTTATTCTCCATCTACGTTTATGCTTATCTTTATCTGTCTGTCTTTATGTGTCTGTCTCTATCTCGGCTTCTTTACCTTTCTGTGTCTGTCTCTCAGCTTATTCAGGGATGGTAGTTATCCTACGTTACCATTTCTGACTGTCTGTATTTCTCTCTCAAAATCTCAGTGTCTGTCCCTCTCTGTTTTTGTATTTGTCTCTCCCTGTCTATCTCTCTCTGCCCCTCCCTGTTTCTTTCTCTCATTGTATACCTCTCATTTTAAATCAGCTCCTCCTCTCACGTCTCCAAGTCAGTGCACACAGGTCACAGCGCCTTATGGTCCATCTTCGTTCAGAATTTCGTGATAATGTTGGGTGGGATAGAGAATGTTGGAGTTTGAATTTTTTATTTTCTTTATTTTTTCAAGCTACACAGAACCCATCCTCAGAGTGTATTGAAGGATGGCTACACAGAACCCATCCTCAGAGTGTATTGAAGGATGGCTACACAGAACCCATCCTCAGAGTGTATTGAAGGATGGCTACAAAGGATGTGTAGCCGAAACACTAGAGAGAGAGAGAGAGAGAGAGAGAGTTCACCTTCCTACCAGTGCCTCTCTCCCTCTCAGTATTTCCACTTGTCGCAGTGGATCGTCAACATTTCGTGATAGAGTCGTGGGCAGCCACACTCATCCTGATTGGCAGTAAACGTAGCCGATCATCCAACCAACTGTGCCACATTTTCCGACCGGTTAAGGAAGCTCCCTAACCTTCTGCTGTGTTAACCCCTTCGCCACAATTATGTAATCCTTTTCTCCTTGCTACCACCTGGCGATTTTAGTGAGCTCTTAGGATATTTTCTGATTTAAAGGGATTTGATATATCCTTATTTTCCCCTTCCACTGCTGTGTGTTTATGTAAGCTGACTAAAACTGGTCGTGATAATAGATAGAAAGATAGATAGATGAATGAATGGATGGAGAGAGAGAGAGAGAGAGAGAGAGAGAGAGAGGGGACTGTAGTAGATGAGAAAGGAAAGAGAGGGAAGTGGAGATGGAAGAGAGAAGATAAGGAGGATGTGTAAATGCGTGAAGGAAGAGGCTGGAAGGGGAAGTGATAGAAGGGATGATTGGTTGTTAAGTAAGCAGGAAGGGGAACAAAATGAAAGAGAGAGAGAGAGAGAGAGAGAGAGAGAGAGAGAGAGAGAGAGAGAATGTTCTTTCCTACTGCATACGCCCCTTTCTGCCTTCCCCTCCCCCTCTTTTCATTTGCCTCTCTAATTTCCTTCTCTCTCTCTCTCTCTCTCTCTCTCTCTCTCTCTCTCTCTCTCTCTCTCTCTCTCTCTCTCTCTCTCTCCTACTCATGAATCATTCTCTCTGTCTTTTCAATGACGCTCACTCTCTCCCGTCCTTTGTCATCCTCTTCCCCCTTCTCTCTTACCTCCGATTTTTAACAAAGGAGGAATTAGAGCACAGCTTCTTTTCTCTAAGCTCTGTTTCCTATTTTCTCCTGTTTTCTCCTCTCTCTCTCTCTTTCCTCACCCTCTCTTCAGTGTCATTATGTTTCTTTAGCTCTTTCCTTTTTCTCGTCTAATTCCTACTGTCTTTCATTTTTGTCTCTATTTCTTACTTTCTTCACACTGTATTTTCTGTAACTTGTCTGTATCTGTCTTTTCCTCTCTCTCTCTCTCTCTCTCTCTCTCTCTCTCTCTCTCTCTCTCTCTCTCAATATCCCCGTTCCTCTTTCTCCTTTCTCACAGCCTCTTTTACGTTCCTTATATCTTTTTCTCCACCTTCTCACGACTCAATACCACTTCTCAAACTTTTTCCTTTTTCATTACGCTCCCAGTCGCCATCTTTTTCCCATAAATCTCTTTTCACAGCTAATTTCCTCGTCATTTTCTTTTTCCTCTTTTTTTCTTTCTCTCTCCTCTCTTCCAAGTCATTTCCACTTTTCTTCCGCCTCTTTCCTGTCTCTTACACTGCATTTCGCTATTTTCCCCAAATTTCCTGTTGCTTTTCCTTTCACTTACACTCCAGTCCACTTTTCCTCTACCACTTGCTCCTCCCTTTCACAACACAGTACTCCTATTTTTCATTTCTTCCACTTCCCCACCCCATAGCCTACCTCAATTCCACCTCACTTTCATTCCACTCTCATCCCTTACACACACCTCTTCATCTTTATCCCATATCCCCCACACCTCACTTCACTTCTTCGTCTGCCACATCTCATTTCACATCTCTCTTATCTCTCTGTCTCATCTCATAGTTTATTTTTCCCTATAATTGTCTCAAAGTTCCCACCCTACTCATCAATCCCCCCTACCACACCTTACTTCTTCATCTGTCACATCTCGTTTCACTCCTCTCGCATCGCTCTTTCTTGTCTGTCACTCTACATTTCCCCATCACCTTCCCCTACTCCCTCTCCCCCTTCCAATTACTCGTATCACACACCTCGCCATTCCGCCCCTTACATTCTGTCCCTCCCCACAACCACTGCGGACATGTGCCACGGATGAAGATAAACGTGCATGAGGACAGCATCTCCCATACTCTACATTTCCTCATCATTTCCCTCATTTCCACATAAGACTACCACGTTTCTCTTCTCTTCCTCGTCTCTCACAACCCATTTCCCCATTTCAGAGTCCTGTTCTCCTTCCCATAACCCATTTTCTTGTTACTCGCATCTCATTCTCGCCCCAATCCCAACGTCCTCTTCGCACCCATCCCCTTCCTCGCACCTGACACCTTGACGGACAGGTGTCACAAATGAAGTCTCACCTGAAAGACGGGTCCCTGAAAATGAGCAGGCAGAACTGTTCCCCTCCATACCTCATTTCTTCGTCTCTCGCAGTTAATTCTAAGGTTCTTTTACATCCCTCTATCTTGACTCTCTTTTCGTTGGCTTTTGCATCCGTTTCTCGTCCCATATGCCTTCTTTTCCGATCATTATTGCCAATTTGAGATTCCCAGCTCTACTTCACGACTCTCTCTCTCTCTCTCTCTCTCTCTCTCTCTCTCTCTCTCTCTTTTCCATCTCATTTACCCATTATTCTCACCCTCTCACTACCGTACCTATTTCCTCCTTCCAAAGCCATACCCTATTTCACAATCCTCAACTCACTTCCACATTTCTCCTGTATCTTTTTCCCCTCCTTTCGCCCCATTAACCCATTTTTAACCCCATTCTCTACCCCTCAAACCCCATTTTTTTCTCCTCTTTACAGTCATGACGGTCGGGTACCACAGATGAAGTCGGATGTGCATCAGAACGGCGGGTCCCTCACCGTAAGTAGAGGCGCCGCCACCCTCACCTTCCACAACCTGACGATGGCACAGGCGGGGGTGTATGAGTGTAGGGTGGATTTCTTTAAGTCCCCCACCCACACCAACCTAGTCAACCTTACGATAGTCGGTGAGTGTATTGAGCTTAGGAAATAAGATGGTTAATTCCCCTTTTCGAAGTTAAAGCACACACACACACACACACACACACACACACACACACACACACACACACACACACACACACACACACACACACACAATCAGGTCCCTGTTTCTCCAGTCTTCTTTTTTAAATCAAGGACAAAGAGAATGTAGAACCTTGGCATGCCTTTTCTTTCAACAAAAATAAATCTTGTTTCTATCTCTATCTATCTATCTATTGCCAGACGCCTCAATCCCGTTTGGAGTGGCCACAAACAAATCGCCTCCAAGTCGCCCTGTCCCCCGCCATTTCACTGCCCTGCTTCCAACTCACACCCCCCTCTCTCATATACCTCTCCACCCCATCCCTCCATCTCATCCTTGGCCTCCTCCTCCCTCTTCCCCCCCTCCACCTCACTCACATACACTCTCTTCGTCAGTCTTTCACCCTCCATCCTCTCCGCATGGCCAAACCACCTCAGTGTGTTCCTCATAACGCTTCCTATCACATCCACATCCACACCACAACGCTCCTTTATATCCTCATTCGTCAGCCTGTCTCTCCACGTGACTCCACAGGCTCCTCTTAAATAACTCATTTCCACTGCTTTCGCTCTTGACTTGTGTCCTTCCAACAATGTCCAAGCTTCACTTCCGTACGTTAGAGTTGGTATCACAATACTGTCATGTAGCAACTTTTTCACTTCCATGCTCACTTCCCTGTTTCTTATCACTGCCTTCAAAGAACCAGCAACCCCTCTTCCCTGCTGTACCCTTTCAAGCACTTCACCCTCCAAACCTCCATCCCTACTCATCACACTACCCAAGTACTTAAACGTACTCACATTTTCCAATTCCTCACCATCCAACCTCGCTGTACATTCACTAACTTCACCTCTCTCAAAGACCATCACTTTACTCTTCCCTACATTCACCTTTAGATTCCGTTTCTTACACACTCTCTCAGACTCATCCACCAAGCCTTGCAGTTCCCCTTCGTCTTCACTCAACAACACAGTATCATCTGCAAACAACAGTACAGGGAGTTTCCAAACACTATCCTCTCTCACCAGGGCCACTCCAACATCCACCACCCTACCTTGTACCTCTTTTATTACCCCATCCATGTACAGATTGAACAACCATGGAGACATGACACATCCCTGTTTCAACCCAACTTTCAAAGAGAAAAATTCACTTAGTTCACCATCCACACGCACTGCAGCATTCGCACCATCGTACATACTCTTCACAGCATTCAACAACTTCCCATCTACTCCATATATTCTTAACACTTTCCACAATCCTTGTCTATCCACCCTGTCATATGCTTTCTCCAAATCCATGAAAGCCGCATACAACTTCTTTCCCTTCTCTAGAAACTTTTCCACTAAAGATCTAAGAATGAATATCTGATCTACACAACCTCTTCCCTTCCTAAAGCCTCCCTGTTCTTCTCCAACTAATTTCTCCGTTCTTTCTCTAACTCTGTCTATAAGTATCCTACCATACACTTTTCCTATTATACTAAGAAGACAAATGCCCCTATGATTACCACGCACTTCTTTTTCCCCTTTTCCTTTGTACAAGGGAATAATTATACCTGACTTCCAATCCTCTGGGACTCTACCTTCCTCCCAGGCCAATCTGCACATCTTCCACATCCATTCTACTACTATCTCTCCCCCATGCTTCAGCATTTCACCACACACTCCATCAATTCCTGGGGCTTTCCCCGATTTAACTTTCTGTAGGAGTAAAAAAAAAACAGAAGTAATGGGAATCTTTCTATATCCCATGTTCATCCTACAAATAAAAAACTGAGTTACGAAGAATTGGTTGTAAACTTGTATTATGAATTCAAGTTGCTTAAGATTTGATTATTTGCTTTCCTGGTACAGTATAATATTTTCCTGTACTAATGCAAACGACAGTGCATTGAGAGGAGAGAGAGAGAGAGAGAGAGAGAAACTATAGTACCATGCAAAAAAAATCATTCGCACTGAGCAACACAACTCACTAAGGAAGAAGAACTATGTAGTCTAACTCACGAGAATTCGGCTCAGTCTATCATAATAGATAGATAGATAAATAGATAGATAGAGAGACAGATAGAAGCAGGAAGTCAAATGATGAGAAGGTGTTGTGTCTGCGAGAATCCAGCAGTGCTAAACATGCTTACACACTCTTAACACTGAGGAAAGCTGACGACAGCGGCCAGTAAGGAGATGATGCAATTAGCTGTCAGCAGTCCTCTCTATCTATCTATTTATCTATCTATCTATTATGATTTGCAATTATAATATGGAGACCTACCACACTTATGCTCATTTGCTTAAAGGACTATCTGTTTTACTCTTCATTGCCGGGATCTCAAGATAGGCGTCACGGAAAGCATGATAAGTGAAGGAAACGATAGCAGTTTTTAATAACATACTTCCATCATCAATATTTTGCGAAAAGTTTAAGCATTATCATCAATATTTTGGGGAAAATCCATGCATTATCCAAAGACAATAGAGCCTGACACACACACACATCCAAGCCAAGCCCTCATGACCCCTGCACCTAATTCTCCACCACTTCATGCCCACCCAAGTCAGCACAACAACGAGGGAACTCACGCCTTGGTCAGCAGCCTCATAATACGGCTGTCATCACCATTCCGCCTGGTTGTCGAGAGCTGTTGACCCTCCTGCAGATGAGAGGAGCAGAAATGAAAATATAGACAGATAGATAGATTGGCAGATAAAGTGATACCGTTCCTTTTCACGCATTATAGAGTACATCATATACTTTGCAGCCAGCATTTTTTAACACACCCTTCTAGTACCATTCCGAACCATCATTTTTACCTGTGCTGTGATTGAACCCCATTACTACCTCCACGTCCTTCATTTTTCCTTTTCTGTCTCCAGGTAATTTTTTCAACTCACTATAGACTTTTTTTTTTGGGGGGGGACTGGAGGGGTAGGATTATTTATTTCATTGGTATGTGGGTGATTTTCCTGACGCCGTGTGAAAATTTTTGAAAAACGAGAGAGATAAAAACAGCATTCATACGCCCATAACTATTGGTACGGTTTTCCAAATGTATCAGATCTCTAAAATAATGCAAAAACGTAAATGAAAAAAGGCTTCATTCATGCCGATATGATTAAGAACGAAAATTTGAAGGCCTTTCTTTCCATCTGACAGCAGCGTTTAGAGAGGAAATGAGTCTGTTAGTACGAGAGAAGGTAATCAGAGGGCGATACAAAGATTGCCATTGTTCCGATTTACACAAACGGAAGAACAATAAGACTGCTGTGCGTTACAAGCTGGATTACGCGCGCTCACTCACTCACGCACGCACGCACGCACGCACGCACGCACGCACACGCACACACACGCACACACACACACACACACACACACACACACACACACAAAACATTCTCTCTCTCTCTCTCTCTCTCTCTCTCTCTCTCTCTCTCTCTCACACACACACACACACACACACACACTCGATGAAATATAGGCCAAACAATACGTTAATTAGTGTCTTTGAGAGGCCAGTCTTTACCGTCTGCTCAACAACGCACCCTCGCTTGAAAGAGGGGTGGGGAGGAAGAGGAGGGGAGAGAGAGGGGAGGAAAGAGGGTGAGGGAGGGGAGGTGAGAGGGGGAGGGAGGAGAGAGGGGGAGGGAGGAGAGGAAAGAGGATGATGAGGGAGGGGCATTGAGTTAGATGAGGGTGGAGAGTAAAACGAGAGGGGGAAAGAGGAAGATCTGGCGAAGAGGGAGAGAGGGAAGGGGAGGAAAGATTTGGGTGAAGGAGATGGGGGAGGTTCTTAGTGAGGTGGGGAGAGGGGGGGGAGGGGATCTGAATGAAGAGGAAGTGGACTCTGGTTGTGGTGGGGAGGAGGGCGGAGTGAATGTAGGTGAAGGGGGAGGAGATGGGGAGGATCTGGATGAGGTGCCAGGAAGAGGGAGGGAAGTTGGGTGAGTGGAGAGGGGAGTCTGGGAGAGGGAGAAAAAGAGAGGCAGAAAATAAACAGGGTGAGAGGAGGAGTGTGGGTGAGGTGGGGAGGAAGAGGAAAGGGTCTTCGTGAATGGCGAGGGAGGGAGAGGGAAGTCTAGAAAAAGGGAGAGGGGAAGAAAGGTAAAAAAGGAACAGGGGAAGGGGAAAGGGAGGAGGTCTAGTTGAATATCACTCGAAGGGGAGGAAGTTTGTGTAAGGTGGGGAGAAAGTGAGAAGATCTGGGTGAAGGGGGAGAAGAGAGGAGGAAAGGGGGGTCTAGGTGAGGTGAGGGAGGAGGAGAGACGCCCATGGGAGAAAGGAGGAGGCATGAGAGAGGGAGGGAAAGGAGAGGGAGGGGGAGTGAGTGGGGTAGGCTAAGTTGGAAGGGACCTTTGTGTAGCCAGACGAATTATTAAGGCACTTGCATGACGTGTTTGTCGGTTCCTGCACTAAGCGATGAGGGAGAGGAAGGGAGGGAGGGAGGAAGAAGAAGGAAGAGAGAGGGAGAGTGTGAGGGTGGAAGAGAGTAGAGGGAGGAAGGGAGAGAGGGCGAGGGAGAGGGCTAAGAGAGAAGAGGGAGAAATAGGGAAGGGGAGTTATGAAGTAGGATAGGGAGGTAGAGAGAGGATGCTAGGAAAAGGGAGAGTGAGAGTTAGGAAAAAGAAAAGGAGAAAGATAGCGAGAGATAAAAGAAAAGGGAGAAAATGGTAGGAGAAGGGGAGTGAAGAAAAAGGGGAGAGAGGTAGGCAGTGGGATTAGGCAAAGGAAAGGAAAGGAGAGGTTGAGAAAAAGAAGAAGGAAGAGCAAAAGAGGGAAAGAGAGGAAAAAAGAAAGAAGGACAGAGTTTGCAAGGGTTAGTTTGAGAGACAGACAGACAGAGAGAGAGAGACAGAGAGATGGAGCCGCGTCATGGAATTATCTTAGCTTCCACTCTCCTTCGTCACTGGCCTCACTCTGCCACATGCCCGGGAGCAGCATTGAAGGAATATTAGAGGAACTTAATTTACCAGCCTAACCCGCACCGTCTCTCTTGACACCCACCACAGCTACCTACACCTACACACCTTTATGGTATTTCACTACACCGCTAAAAATGTATAAGCACCACAGTTACCACCACAAACACACACTCAAAATTTTCACCACAGCTCAAAATGTTAGTGTAAGAATCGCCCCCCTATTTCACAAATCCATCCAGGTGCCTAAGAAAGTAAGATGATAGAATAATTTATCTTTAAAAAATATTTCCAACATCAGTGCAATAACTCTGTAAACCCAGGAGATCTTACGAAATTAAATGTAATCGTCGAACTAGCGTCAGAAAAAATTTGATGTGGAATGACGATTTGGGGGGTTTAAGGCGGTAAATATGTTCCTACAGAAAAGAGACCAGGTAAAAATATCCATATATCTCTGTTGGTGCTGTACATGGAGACAATAACGAAATTACAGGAAAATAGTGACAGTTTCTGAATACTACACACTGTCCTGCATCCTCACACGGCATTAAGGAGTCTGCGAATATCCTGAGTGTAGAAGTAATTGTAGTAGTAGTAGTAGTAGTAGTAAAAGATGTCTGATGAAAGTTGTAGTAGTAGACAATAATAAGAGCAGTAACAGAATTAGTGACAGTAGTAATAATAGTAATAACAGCAACAAGAGTAATAAAAGTAACAGTAATAACAATAACGGTAGTAGCAGAAGTAACGCTTACAGTTATGGACACGAACCTACTCAAATTATAAGAGAGACAATGGGTAATAGGTAGGATCAGGGGAGGGGGGAGCGAGTCATTCTCAGTCCAATAACACAGTAAATAGTGAGTGGTGGGGGGCAGGGGGGTCGTCCCATCTGA
>NC_136979.1:2145000-2190000 GCF_032717465.1 Coenobita brevimanus
CCAGCGTAGTTTACCATCTCATTTCCAGCAAAATTCACTGTGACGTCTAATCTACGCATAAACGTTGAAAATGTCGCAAGTATTTCTCTTTCTCCATTCCACAGCCCCATCTCCTCAAGCTCTCTGCCACAGTACACTGTCACACTCTTTAAGCTTTCTGCCACAGTACCGTACCACTCATGTAGAGCTCTCTGCCACAGCTTAATCTCCTAAAGCTCTCTGCCCCAGCTCCATCTCCTAAAGCTGTCTGCTACAACTTTATCTCCTAAAGCTCTCTGCCACACCTCCATTTCCTTACAGAGCTCTTTGCCACAACTTCATCTCTTAAAGCTGTCTGCCACAGCGTCATCTCCCAAAGCCCTCTGCCACAGTCCCAAAGCTTTCCGCCACAGGTGTGTCTGGAGCAACACAGATTAATTCAGTGTTCTATTTCCAATCAATATGACCATCATGTTTTTTCAGAATTTCGCTATGTTCACCAATAAGTGGCCTCCCGCGATGTGATCTCTCTACGATTTCACGCTGTACTTTTCATTGAGGGGGAGGAGGGCAGCGAAATGGCATGGGACAGGGCTACATGGAGGCGATTTGTTTGTGGCCACCCCTTAGGGGATGGAGCATCTGGCTGTAGTTAGATAGAGATAGACTTTTCATTGCTTAACAAAGAATTCCAAACATTAATGGTCTCGTTTGTGCATTTCTCAAACACATTTTCATATTAACTTTTAACACTGACAGCCTCCAGAAGACAGCCAGTCACTCCATCTCCTGTCACTCAGTTTTTCTCTGGCAAAAGCGAAGGTACATTTCCTTTCATATTTTATTCTCTCCTTTACCATACGCCAACAGCCTCTCTGATACCTCTCCTGTGATACAATTTCTCAACAGTCCCACGCACTAACACTCTCGCTCATACATTTCTTCTAACATCTCAAACACAAGTAATTTCTTTCTATTTCCTTCAGTATTCCAAACACTGACACTCATCTTCTAACATTTTCTCAGCCTCTCCTGACACTAACAACCTCCCTCATCCAGCCAATCACCCCATCCCTTGCCAATCAGTTCATATGCATGTGAATTGCCGTCTCCGTCCTCAGCTCAGTAATGCCTCTTGTGCAACTGCTGCCATTACGTGTTTCAGTAGCATCCTCCCTATGCCTCTCCACACCTAGTCTACCGCTCCAATTAGTGTACCTGGCAGTTCTTGGTAGTCCTCTTCTCCCTCCCAGTTTGGTCTGTCCCTTGTCGTTTTGGTGTTTGCTGCTATTGATATCGTCGTCTGTATCATAATTATCATCATCATTATTATCATCATCGTCATGGTTATCATCATCATCATCATCATCGTCGTGCTTGTCATCATCATTATCATCATCCTTGTCATCATCATCATTATTGCCATGCTTGTCATCATCATCATCATCATCAATCTCCACTTCACGTAACCAGTGTCCCATGTTCACGTGTCGCCAACCGTACACACCGCTTTATTCTCGTTACGTACAGAGAGATTCATCCAGCTTTGAAAAAACACACACACACACACACACACACACACACACACACACACACACACACACACACACACACACACACACACACACAGAGGAGGGGTTAAACACAGCCGTCACCAACACCCCTCACTATTTTTTTTTTTTTTCACCCTAAGCTGAATAAAATCGTCTGGCGGTAGCAGGAATAAAAACAGAGACATATTGTCGTTGTGAAAGGGTTAACCAGATTCGTACCTTACTTTGAGAAAAAATATAATAAAATATATATAATAAATAAAATCGTCTCTTAGCGGTACCTTCAAAATATTAGTTTGTCTTTAGAAATCATGTTTTTGAAATGCCTTTGCCTCAGAGTTGAGAGAGAGAGAGAGAGAGAGAGCGGAAAACTCTCCCAAGCAGCTTAACGAGAATAAGTTAGTGCCTCGCGACAGGAAAATATCAGTCTTTGGTTCTTTTTTCCTCTCCCTTTTTTCCCTCACCTAACTGGGCGGAAGTAAGCCGTGATAATTGAGTCGTGACAACTTCTGATCACTGCTTTTCTTTTTTTTTTTATATCCCTTTACGGACTTTGATATTTTATAGTGATCGAAATTGGTTTTATGCTCATATTTCTTCGTGATTTTTTTTCTTTCCTTCCTTCCTTCATTCATTCATTCAATCAATCATTCATTCATTCATTATTTACTTTTTCCTTGATACGTTTGCTTCTTGTCTCTCTTTTCTCTTTCATTTTTCTGTGTTCCTTCCTTTTTCTCTTCTCTTTTCTCACTTTCTCTTTCTTTCTTTCTTTCTTTATTAATTTATTTATTTTTTGCTGCATTTTACCTTTATTGTCCTATCATCAGCGTAGGGGGCCGGGGCTAGAGTAAGCAATTCAGATATTTAAGGCAAGAAAGATCAGTCACTTACTTTCTCACACAATCATGTGTTTTTCCTTACTCATATCACCCCTTCTTTCTTATTTTAAAAAAAATATCACAATTCAACACACACACACACACACACACACACACACACACACACACACACACACACACACACAATCAATCAATCAGCGTCAGTCAGAATCATGCAGTGTCCATCTTCCTTAAGCCTCCCACTCAAATAAATGAATAAATAAATAAATAAATAAATAAATCCCCGTGTCATAAAAATCATTCCATCCTTCTCACTCGAAATAAGTCTCATAATTGAAAAAAATATTATCATCCTTTCGACTTAAAAATAAAAAAATAAAAATAAAAATACCCCATTGCTTTTCCCCCTTCATAAAATGCAAAAATAATCTCCTCTATTTTTTCCCCTTTTTTTTCAAGGTATCCCCACACAGACCGTGACCTGGTTAAAAAAAAAATACCCTCTTTTTTTTTTTTCCCAGGTAAGCACACACCTGACGTGACCTGGTAAAAACAATCTCCTCTTTTTTTTGCCCAGGTATTTGGACATCGAACGTCACCTGGTAGATAATTATAAAAACTTTCCCTCTTTTTTTTTTCCCCAGGTATCCCCACACCTAACGTGACCTGGTGGCGAGGGGAGCAACTAGTGAGTGAGACCTGGTACCTGAAGTCCCCCACCCTGGTAGTTAACGAGCTGAGAGTGGATCGCCTGACGAGGGACTGGCACAACGCAACTCTGACGTGCGAGGCCGCCAACACAAGGCTGGCGACACCCACCTCCATCAGTGTGGTGGTGGAGATGTTCCGTGAGTGAGGGAGAGGGATGGAGGGGAAGGAGAGTGGGGGAGATGTGGCAGAGGAAGAGAGAGAGGGAGGGAGGGATGGAGGGCGAGATGCGGCAGAGGAAATGAGGGAGGGGGAGGGATGGAGGGAGAGTAGAGAGTGAGGGAGAAGTGGCAGTGGGAGAGAGAGGGGGGGAGGGATGGAGTGAGTGATGGATAGAGGAAAGAGGGAGGGTTATAGAGCAGTAACACAGAGGAAAGAAAACAAAGAGGAAGGACTGAGGATGAGAGAGTGGAATCTAGAATGTATGCCAAGGAAAGGAGGCAGGGAAAGAAAGAGAGCGTGTGTGTGTGTGAGAGAGAGAGAGAGAGAGTCAGTCAGTCAATCAGTGCACATTAAAAAGTGACTGGAAAAAAATAAACAGAGGCGGTAAATGAGCGAGTGAAGGCTGTGAAAGAGTGAGTGAAAGAGTGAGCAAATGATTGATTGAGCGTGCCAGGAAGAGAAGAGAAGGCGGATGCAGAAGAGTGATGAAGCAATTACAGGCGAGCCAAAATGATAACGCTGATCAGAGTGAGGGATGACAGTATGCTTCAACCCTTCAGAATAAGTGTGACATTATCTCTAAAAGCGTGTTTGTAGATAATTCATACCTGATACTCAAAATCATATATAGTTTCTTTAGAGCCTGTTTATTTTGGGTGTAACAGAGGTAAGAAAAACTGAGTGGGAATGTAACGTATAAAAGGAAGATTGTGTTTCCTGAGAAATACTAACCTGTACTTTAATGCAACGGGTGTAAATAACAGGACAGGTAAAGTAATTGGTAAGAAAATGTGTGAAATAAAAGTAGGGATGGCGTAGAGAGGTGTTTGAGAGAGGGGGGTGTAAGTTGGGGAAGGGCAGCGAAATGGCAGGGGACAGGGCGACGTGGAGGTGATTTGTTTGTGGCCACGTCTTCCGGTATTAAGGCGTCTGGCTGTAGATAGATATATAAATGGATAGATAATAGGTTAATTCAGAGTTCGCTTTTATTTCCTGGGTTCCGTGTAAGGTAGTAGGAAGGGATGTGAGAAATAAAGCAATAAAGATGCTAAGTGAAATATTTGTAGAATATCACAGGTAGTAAAGCAGGTATCGTTAACATCCTTCCCTCATAACGGCGGACACGCAACACCTGTCTAGCTCTACAGTCTTATCTCGTATCTTTCCAATACTCTTATGCAAAAATTAAGCGGTTTAGAGTTTCATATATTCAGCTGGTCAACTCTGGAACTGTCTCTCTTAATTTCTTTTTCTCACTGTCTGTGACCTCCAGTTCTTCTTTTCTTTTCTTTTTTTATTTACGTGGTTTGTCCAGGTATCTCGAAGTGAAAGGATCTTGATTTTTTGTTTTCCTTTTTTGATCTTTTTATGGAAAGGATGGGCTTTGCAGGATCTCAGCCTTTGGTTCCTTTTTATTAGTATGTAAAAAGATATAGATAGATGGAGAGAGAGAGAGACAGAGGCAGACCAACACACAGAAAGATAGACAGAGAAGAAACAACAGATAGAAACGTAAATAGAGAAAGAAATTACAAGGAGAGAGAGGGAGAGAGACTCTAAAAGGAAGCAGGAGAATTTTGTGAGAAAATACACGACACCCATCCTACCTCACTGCCAGGTGGGGTGCAGCTGGAGAGAGAGAGAGAGAGAGAGAGAGAGAGAGAGAGAGAGAGAGAGAGGGGGATGGAGGGAGGAGGGAGGGATTGAGAGGGAGAATCGTTAAATGAAGGCTGAAGAGTTTTGTTGGAGAAAGGAAGCCGGCACACCACTTAAGGCTTGACGAGGTGGTGGAGGGATGGAGAGGATGGAGGAAAATGATGGAGAGAGAGAGAGAGGGGTGAGGGAGTGTGATGAAAGTGGATATTTTTTTTACTATCCTTGTCTTATTATCTGCTATTAATGTCCTCTTTTATTTTATTATTTTCATAACTAAGAAGAGAGGAACTGAGGGAGAAAGAGGTATCATGAGTGAGAAGAGGGTATAAGCATGTTTGAGAGAGAGAGGGAGAGAGAGAGAGAGAGAGAGTGAGAGAGACGAGGCGATTACCATTAAACTTAAACTAGGAGATTTAACACAGGCAGTGGAGATTGG
Source organism: Coenobita brevimanus (assembly GCF_032717465.1). Taxonomy (NCBI): domain Eukaryota; kingdom Metazoa; phylum Arthropoda; class Malacostraca; order Decapoda; family Coenobitidae; genus Coenobita; species Coenobita brevimanus. Next base: position 2,150,337 of record NC_136979.1, read on the forward strand.
ACGGAGAGAGACAAAAAAAAAAAAAGAAAAAGAAAACGAGCAAATACTTAAAACAAGAAAGCAAGGAGAAGGGGAAAGTAATGAATAAAAAGGCTTAAGGATGAAAAAAAAAACAAAGTGAAGAAATAGTTGCAGGAGAAAGATGCAATAAGGAGGTTTTGGAGAAGCAGTTGCAAGGAAAAGATGCAATTAAGCGATTTTGAAGAAGCAGTTGCAAAGGAATAAGATGCAATTAAGATCTCCAAGACACAGTTGCAGGAGGTAGATGCAGTATATCCCCTGAGCCCCCTCATGCTCGAGACAAATCTAGTATTCTCTCGTAACTAATGCCAGACGTTCATTTGGAAGAAGGGAAAAAGAAAGAAAATATTAACATGGCCTAAATTTGCCATCTTTCCATCTTGAAGGCCGAGATGTAACAGAAGAGAAGAAAGTGAAGAAAAAGAAAGGAAATAGACAGCTTTGTATATGAAGTCAATGAAAATGCTGAAGATGGAAAGAGAGAGTTAAGAGAAAAAAAATGAAAGAAAAGAAGACGGAAAGAGAGAAGAAAAAGAAAAGGAAAAGAAGAAGAGGAATGAGAAGAAAAAAGGAGGAAACATAAGAGAAAAGAAAAAGAAAGAAAAATATTTTCGTGAGAGAGAGAGAGAGAGCAATGAGTAACCCAGACAGACAGACAGACAGATACAGACGGGGAAACAGAATCAGGAACACGAGAAAAGTAAGAAGTGGAAGAAGAAGAAAAGAAAGAATCAGAGAGACGAAGAAAGTTAGAGCAAAAAGAATAAGTCTGGGGGAAAGAAAGTCAGAGAGGGAAGAAGGGATTACGAGAGGCACCTGGGCAGAGTTAGGATAGATAGATAGATAGATAGATGGACAGATAGACAGGTAGATAGATGGAAGGTTGGTAGGTAGGCGGATGGATGGATGGTTAGAGAGAGGGAGAGAGAGACAGAATTACAGTGGAAAGGCAACAGAGTATCAGAAAAAGATGAACATACCTTATTCTCTCTCTCTCTCTCTCTCTGTATATAAGTCTGATTACCTGAAGCTTTGTTAATTGGGCAGGTGAGGCTTGGCAATTGCTTAACTAATATATATAATTCCTTGTATTTTATATGATAAGGTGTAGATGTCTGCTAATGATGGTGTTATTGTTTTATTTAAGGATATGTTATTACCTGTGCTAATTAAAGCTTTCTCTTTCCCCCCGTACCTGTGTCCCCTATTCTCTCTCTCTCTCTCTCTCTCTTTCTCTCTCTCACCCCTCCAGTGCTGCCAAAGAAAGTGGATATCAGGTATATATTTTTTCACAGTGTTTCATGAGTTTTAGTTGTGTATCGTGTGAATAATAATGTTTTCTTCTGTGTGTTTATATATCTTTATCATCTTAAATTCTTCTACCATAATTTTTCATCCAAATTTACGTGATTAATATAATTTTTAGAGTACGAATTCTTTTTTTTATTTGAACTTTTACCAATATATCAAAATCGTAACTATAGTGAATGGTTTTGGAAAATGAGTGAAAAAAGATTATTGCTGATAATATTTTGCATTTATGAAGAATCTTAGTTGGTGAAATTTAATAATACTCTCACTACCTTTATTTATTTATTTATTTTGTTTTGTTTTATTTGCTGTCACCAGATGATTTATATTCAGTTTAGGAAGAGGTTATTGAAGGCCATAGTAATTTGATCTCTCTCCAATTCTGATGTCTCGAATTTTGATGTCTCTCCAGTTTTGATGTCTTTAATTTTGATGTCTCTCCAATTTTGATGGCTAATTTTGATGCCTCTCCAATTTTGAAGTCTCTAATTTTGATGCCTTTCCAATTTTGATGTCTGTTTTTGATGTCTCTAATTTTGATGTCTCTCCAGTTTTGATGTCTCTCCAATTTTGATGTCTAATTTTGATGTCTCTGATTTTGAAGTCACTAATTTTGATGTCTCTGTCGCTAAGGGAGAGGCGTTAAAATGTCATGTGGGAAAATATTTCGCAGAGAGAGAGAGAGGTGGTAAGATGTCATATTAAAAATTAAATCGCTAAGAAAGAGGTTTTAAGATGTTATATTTATAAAAAAAAAATATATATATATATCGCTAGGGAAGAATCGTTAGATATATCATAGGAAAAAATAATTCGCTGACAGAGAGATGTTAAGATGTCGTATGAGAAAGTAAATAAATCCCTAGAATAAATCCCCAGAAATACGCCCCTTTATCCGGATTTTCCCCCTCTTCCTCCTTCAGTAATCCAGGTGCGGTGAGAGAGGGGCGTGAGGTGAGGCTGGTCTGTACTTCGTCAGGATCCCGACCATCCGCGGCCTTGACCTGGACCATTAGGGGGGCGACCAGACCAGCACACAAGGAGGTAGGTGAGAGAGAGAGAGAGAGAGAGAGAGAGAGAGAGAGGAAACTTTTGGGTACAGGAAAGGAAGGGCGAGAAACAGGCTTTAAAAATATAACGAGGAGGAAGTGTGTTGAAGAGAGAGGAGGGAGAGAGAGAGAGAAAGAGAGAGAGAGGGAGGGAGGGAGGGAGAGGAGAGAGAAAGGGTGATTAAAAAATACAGAGCGGAGGTGAGGAGGTAGGGAGAGGGATGAGGGAGCAGGTGAAAGGGTGAAATAGCCATGGAGAAAGGGAGATAAAGAGAGAGAGGAAAAAGAGAGAAAGAGTAAGAGAGCTAGGGAGAGAAAGAGGGGAGGAAAGAGAGATAGAGAGAGAAAAGAGTGAAAGAGAGAAAGAAGGGAAGAAAGAGAAATATGGAGAGAAAAAAAGAAAATGATGGGGAGAAAAAAGAGGAAAAATAAAGACAAAAGGATAATAAGAGAGAGAGAGAGCGAGAGAAAGAAATAAGAGGAAGGAAGAGAGGGAGAAACTAAAAGAGAAAGAGAGGAGGGGTGGAGATGGGGAGGGACGAATGAAGGAAGGAAGGTGAATGAAACTGAGGGAGAAAGGTAAGAAAGAGAAAGAGAGGGAGAGAAGGAAAGAGAAAAAAGAGGGAAGCGATTAAGTAATCATGGAGGGAGAAGGATAAGTGTTGAGGAGAGAGAGAGAGAGAGTGAGTGAGTGAGTTAACCCTTTCATATTCGTGACAACCTTATTCCAGTTGTCAGATAAATTTATTTAAGTGAGATTAAGTTAAAAGAGATTGTGTGTTTATTTTCACACACACACACACACACACACACACACACACACACACACACACACACACACACACACACACACATCTGGGAGACTCTTCAAATACAAACAGTAAAGCATACAGGCACATTCCCACACACACACACCTGCACACACCTTTAAAAGATTACTGAAAACAAACACACACACACACACACACACACACACACACACACACACACAGGTGCCGGATAAGTAGGTGGAAGGCAGAGGGAGGAAGAGAAAAGAAAAATGAGAGGAAGTGAGAAAGGGAAGGAGAGAGAGAGAGAGAGAGAGAATTATGAGCAAGGGGAACTGGCTTTAAAAACAGAAAGAAACGAGAAAAAGTAAAAGTAAAATGATGGTTATGTTGGAAGAGAGAAAGAAAATGAAGAGTGAGAGAGGGGGAGAAGAAAGAGAGTAAAAGAGGAGGGGAGAAAGAGAGAGAAAAAAGCAATAGAAAAAGGAGAAAGAAAAGAACTGAATAATAGGTATGTTTGGAGAAGGGGAGGGAGAGAGAGAGAGAGAGAGAGCATATATATTTCAAAAGCGAATGATAACTGGAAGCGAGAGAAAAATAAAGTCAGCAAGAAAGAAAGAAAAATAAAGATAGGTTGATTGATAGATAGACAGATAGGTTGATAGACAGATAGATAGACAGACAGAAAAAAGTGAAAGAGGAAGAGGAACGATGCGGAGAAAAAAAAAGTTTTTTTTTTTTTTTTAGAAAAGGATTGACACGAAATAAAAAAAAAAATGAGAGAGGAGAAATGAGGGTGGGAGATGAAGGAGGAAGGACAGAGGGAGGAGGAGGAAGGGAAGGGAAGGGGGAGGAGGAGGAGGGAAAGGGAGTGAATAGGACGATGGGGGAGGGGGAGGACGGCTAATAAGAGAGGGGAGGGTGAGAGGAAAGAGGAAGGAAGAGGGCGAGAAAGAGAAGTATGACAAGAAGAGGAAGGGGAGTGAAGGAGAGAGGGGAAAGGGGAGGGAGACGAGAGGACAGGAAGGGGAAAACAAGGGGTAGTGAGAGGCGAGGGGAGAGGTGGGAAGGAAGAGGGGGAACAAGAAAAAAAGAGGAGGGGGAGGGGAAGGGGGGAGGGAGAATGACTGGGGAGAAGAGAGAGGGGGAAGAGGTTGAAGGAAGGGAGTGAAGAAAAGGTAAAGAAAGGAATAAGACCAAATAAGATAAGGGGAGAGAAAAGGGGCGGAGAGGGGAGAAAAGGGGGAGGGGAAGGGGAAGGAGAGGGGAGAGAGGGGATTAGAATGAGAAGGAGGGGAAGGGAAATAAAAAGGAAAAAGGGGAAAGAGAGAAATGTTGACGAGCGGAGGGGAACGAAAAGAAGAGGAGAAGGAAAGAGACGGAGACGATAAGATAGGAAGGGGGGAAAAGGGGAGAGGGGAAAAATGAAAGGGAGGGAGGAGGACGAAAGGGGAGAGAGGGGAGAGAACGAAACGGGAGAGAGGGGAGAGAACGAAGAGGGGTGACGAGAGGAGACGTGAGAGGGTAGGCACAGGACTTAGCAAACACAGAAGCCGAGGTGAGGAGGAGGCAGATGCAAATAAAATGTTTTTGTAAAAGGCTTGGGACGAGGAGGAGGTGCGGGAGAGAGAGAGAGAGAGAGGGAGAGAGAGAGAGAGAGCGAATGTCACTTGAAAATTATGACTCTTTAAACTTCCTGTCTGTGTTATGCATTATGAATTACCTTACATGTTATGCATAAGAGAGAGAGAGAGAGAGAGAGAGACGCCATTCCCCTACCCACCTCCTGAACTCAGCAAACACTGAACACGGACTGATATAAAAGTGGAGACAGCATTTCCGGCAAGTGGATGTCACAATACTGCAGCAGGTGAAGGGGGACAGGTGAGAGAGAGAGAGAGAGAGAGAGAGAGAGAGAGAGAGGTAAAAGGAGAGGAAACTACAAAACCTCTGAAAATTGAGGGATTGTGTGTGTGTGTGTGTGTGTGTGTGTGTGTGTGTGTGTGTGTGTGTGTGTGAGAGAGAGAGAGAGAGAGCTACGTGAGAAACATAAAATACAGCTTAGATAAGGGAGAGGATAACGAAAAGAGAAGATAAAAAGATTACTGAGTGAAAACGTGAAACAGGCAAGGGATGAAGGTGAGGGGAGATGAGAAGAGAGGGAAGGAGAAAGTGGAGCCTGGTGGTCAAGCGAACGAGCTCCTTGAGGCCGAGGATGCTTTTTCTTGTCTTTTTCTTGCTGCTTCCTCAGTATTTTATTCTGTCCAAATAACCTTGTAGGTGAAATAATTTTCTCTCTCTCTCTCTCTCTCTCTCTCTCTCTCTCTCTCTCTCTCTCTCTCTCTCTCTCTCTCAGTAAAGGCTTACTCAGTATGTCGGAAAAATCACATGAAATCCTCTTATGCAACATTGACCTAACTCTCTCTCTCTCTCTCTCTCTCTCTCTCTCTCTCTCTCTCTCTCTCTCTCTCTCTCTCTCTCTCGCATTCAGACGCCATTGTGTCCAACATCCCCATTTATTTTACTGTTATTTTATTTTCCAAGTGAATGCTGTCAACTTCAATGCAGCGCTATTTTCCGACGGTGCTTTACTCATATGCCTTTAAAATATGAGAGGACAGGGTATGTGCGTTTTCTGCTTGGGGAAAGAGAGGGGTAGTAAAGACAGGAAAATAAAGGAGGTGGAGTTCTTGAGTTGACTGATACATTGTTACAGAGGGTTGTGATTTTTTGTGGGTGTTTGTGTGACGTCAGATTTGGCCATGTGGTTTTCGTTATTGATTGTGAAGCTTCCGGCACAATAACGCCAGGGTTCGGATCCAGGTGCGGACAGCTTCTGCGACTTCACTCAGGTATCCATCCATCCCTTGTAGGTAGGCAGGTAAACTGAATACCTAGCGTAACACCTGGGAGGGGGGAGGTAAGTATGGTATCCTAGGTGATGCAGGGGACTTCTATCCCAAGAGGGTGAGCGAATACCCCGCCACAGACTCAAAGGCTTAAGTTACGGAGATCAGTACGGCGGCTGAGTGCAAGATGGCGTCTGGCTCAGCTTTGCCTTCATAATTTAACCCCAAAAATAATAGTTAACACGAGATGAATTTCCAGCCAGCATCCCAAAATAGATAATTGAAGTGATAAAGCTGATTACGAACCAGGATAAAAGAGGACGGTGTTATCTGTGCCTGTGCCAAGTCATTCTGCGTGAATTGAATACATAAAGGTTTAATTACCGAGCCAGTGTCTATTTTTGCTAGATCAGAAACACTTTTGACTTTTAATTTATTCAGTAAGGTAGCTATTGTAAGGGAGGTGAATGCAAGAGTTTTAGGTGGTCTGAGTCTGGTAAATGTTGATGGAGGAGAGTGGAATCTGAAGCAGCTGCTGTTTGCAGATGATACTGCACTGGTGACTGATTCAGAGGAGAGATTGAGACAGTTGGTAGAGGAGTTTGGAAGGGTGTGTGAAAGGAGGAAATTGAAAGTAAATGAGAATAAGAGTAAAGTGATGAAGTGTACGAGGCTGATAGATGGTAGGGGGATGAATATAGTTTTGAATGGTGAGTTGCTTGAGGAGGTAGATTGTTTTAAATATCTAGGGTCACATGTTGCTGTGGATGGAAGAATAGATGCAGAAGTGAAGTTTAGAATAAATGAAGTAGGAAAGGTGCTGGGAGGAATGAAAAAAGTGTTTAAATGTCGTTCGCTTAGAATGGATGTAAAGAGAAGGCTGTATGAGGGTGTTGTGGTACCGACTGCATTATATGGGGCTGAAACATGGAATATGGGTGTAGCAGAGAGGAAAAGTTTGAATGTAATGGAGATGAGATGTCTGAGGAGTATGTGTGGAGTGACGCGTATGGATCGGGTGCGAAATGATGAAGTGCGAAGGAGAACTGGAGTTGTTCGGGAGATGGCTGGTAGAGTTGAGCAGAGGGTGTTGCAATGGTTTGGACATATGGAGAGAATGGATAATGAGCGATTGGTGAAAAAGATAACTAGATCTGATGTGAGAGGTGTAAGGCTGAGAGGAAGACCACGAATAGGATGGATGGACAGTGTGAAGAGAGCGCTGGATGCGAGAGGGATGTCTGTTGAGCAAGGAAGAGTGGCTGTGCGTGACAGAAATAAATGGAGAGAAATTGTGAATGAATAAGTGATGACGCAGCCCTGAGGGGATATTCTCCCGCATTTGGTCTGATCAGTTAGTCAGGTCAGGTGCGGGTAAGGGGATGGGTCTGTTATGATGTGGCAGGGGTAAACCAGTTCTGCTGTCGGGCCCTGCTGCGGATGTCACTGATTGCATTGCCCAGTTGACCCTTGTGCGGTGTGGTGCGGTGAGGATCTGTCCGTTCTCCCCTTTGGGGCTAAGATGCAAATGAATGTGTATGAATGGATGAGTAAATGGAGAGTGAGTCGTCCTGTCTCGGCTACCTCCCTTTCCTTGGGGGAAGCAGCCTAGGTATATAGGTAGATAGATAGATAGCTGTCAAAGGAAACAAACATCTCTAATGCCATACTATTGAAAGAAACTATTACAATAAGTTTTAGTTAATTAAAAGAGAAATTAAAATATTCTTTGTAACATTTATTTACTTACATATTACATCTGTTGCTTATTGACTATGAAAAGGTGGATTTGCCATGACTACAATGAAAAAGTTTGTCAGACTTCTTTACTGGTTGAGATTCACTGGACTGGAGTTGAACAGACCAAACCATACTCACTACCCTGCTAAGAAGTAATTTTTAAAGCAACTCAGATCAGCATGAATTTACTATACTCTTTTTACGTTATCTTGGCTTAGATTTTTGTCCTGTTCCAGCTTATTTCACGTAGCTTGATAGAAGGATAATGCGATACTGTGACTCTGTATCCTTTTCACAGCACTTCTTCGTGACTAACATATTTTGCTGATAATCTGTTGTTACAAGTGAGAGTCAAGATCGAGATATGTCAATTTTAGGCCAGCTTAGAGTAGAAGGAGTATAGTCATCCATACAAGCTTAACCTAATACTCAGACTAATTCTCATCTCCCCTGATAATATAACACTATCTACTGTATGTGTAGCCCGACGCTCTAATCCCGCAAATGGTGGCCGCAGACAAAACGCCTCCAAGTCGCTCTGTCACCCACAATATAACACACAGTACTTGGTAATTACTGTAAAATGTATGATCATTTTTTCCATTATATTCCGTGTACTTTTTTCGTGATGCATAATAAACAAAAGCATGTAATACCGAATTTTTAATATGTAATTGTAACTGCATCTTTTCAATATATTCCTTTGTTTTCCCGATACATAATATTATTTGTATTTTTGTCGCTGATCCGAGGAAATGAAAAATGTTTGATTGGGTTTCCAGTGTGCATTGGCCTGGTGGATTATACGTAAACGTACATAGATACGTAAATTCATACATAAATACATACAGATGCGTAGATTTTGTGTGTGTGTGTGTGTGTGTGTGTGTGTGTGTGTGTGTGTGTGTTTCTTTGGCTGCACAGGATATTTAAATACTGTACTTCTTGTCTGTGTGAGGCTAAACCTAAAGGACTCACTTATTGCACTGATCCACAGATTATTATTCATGTTTGGATGCGAACAAGTAAATATTTATCATACTAACATTACGGTATTTAGCCTACTGTTTTATTTATTTATTTATTATTTATTTATGCATATCGCAGAACATGACGGCTAACAAGATTTCAAACGCAAGAAAAACACAGGGAATCATCCATCCAGTAAAAGTGAACGGAAAAAAAAATCAGTATGTTTTGAGATGCCCCGAGACTTTATACAGCAGTCGACAAAAATACCATTCCACTCATCAGTCGAACAATTGTGATACTTGTTTATAAAATTGCGAAAAAAAAAAAGTTTGATTCCTAAGATAACGTCACTACGCATCGAAAATTATCGCTCACCGTTTCTTCATTTATGGTTAGGAGGTGGATCAGTATTTGTGTCCGCAACCGTACACCTATTTTCAAGGCTGGAGGTCGTAGAAAGATGGAAAGTAAGACTGAGGAAGACTGAACCAGAGCTGACCTGTTGTATGGATAATGGACTTTGAATACGAGTTACTTCTGTGTTAGGGCATTAAAGGGAAGAAGCGATGGAATTGTGTGGAAAGACGGGTGCTGCATGCCTGCCTTAAAGAGGGAGATATGAAAGCAGTGAAAGTTAGAAAAGCATGATGGAGGAATAGTACGATTTCCAGACGGTTTTATTTCGCCTAGGAGGTTTGTTCGAAATAGAGACGTGGATATACTCTTCAGTAACTTATTTTAAGGGAGCTCGTGAAGGATGAATAAAATCGTCTAAGAGCAGTAAGAACAAAATGGGATGAACACAAATACAAACACGCAAACGCACAACTCTCTCTCTCTCTCTCTCTCTCTCTCTCTCTGGCAGTGCGTCAAAACACGAGACTGTATGAGGTGAATACTCCCCCTTTATAATATTACCCTCAGACCTTATTATATTACCCCCCCGTCTGCCTCGCTCTAAAAGTGAATATACAGTGGGTGAATTTTGTGGCCTGTCCTTGTGGAATATAAATTAGGTCGGGGAAGAACACCGAACATGGAACTTACTGTTACCTTGGGATATACTTTGACGATGCACCGGCTGATGAGAGGGGAGAGAGAGGGGGTGGATGGGGGAAAGGGGGATAGGTAGATAGGTTCATAGATGGGTGGGTAGGTAGATTGATAGATGGATGGGTAGACTGACTGACTGATTGATGCACCGGATGATGAGAGGGGAGAGAGAGGGGGTGGATGGGGGAAAGGGGGATAGATGGAGAGGTTGATGGATGGGTGGGTAGGTTGATGGATGGATGGATGAATAGACTGACTGACTAATTGATAGGTAGGTAGGTAGAAAGTGGGATTGATGGATGGGTTGATGGGTGGGTGGGTAGATTGATGGATGGATGGATGGATGGGCAGACTCACTGACTGATTGATAGGTAGGTAGGTAAGTAGATAGGTAGGTAAAGAGAGAAAGAGATCTAGATTGAGTGAGTGAGTGATAAGTACATCGAGTAGTTAAATGGCAGAGCAAGAGCGAGCGAGCGAGCGAGCGAGAGAGAGAGAGAGAGAGAGAGAGAGAGAATATTTAATCCCGGTGTTCTCTGCGTTTTCCATTCACTGCTGTGTTTTGATAATTTGTGACTATCGCTGGAGAGGCGGGGAGGATGACAAGATTTATATACCTACGTGTTTGTTTGGGGTTGTGTGTGTGTGTGTGTGTGTGTGTGTGTGTGTGTGTGTGTGTGTGTGTGTGTGTGTGAACTGTAAAACTTCCTAAATATTCGGCCGCACCTCAACTACAAAATCGTAAACGGGCTTCTGTTGTGATGTACAGATGTAGTCAATAATTAATTCACAGCCTTGAAACTGTTACTCCTAGTGGCTTTGGGGAAAACCGTAGCACCTCTTGCATGGCGATTTATTCCGTACATAACACCTCAACATCCTCTTGTATGATAATAGGAAAACTATGTTGATGTGGAGAAAGTGTTCAGGTGTGATACGTACTGTACTCTTAAGGTTAAGTGGCAAAATAAATCGCTAAGGAAGAAGTGTTACGAGACCTTGTTTACCACTCAGAATATTTCCCTGTTATATCCCAGTGAAATATATCTAAATTAATAAATAATATTTTGAGTTGGCATCGTTCAAAATAATCAGTTTCACCCCTCAGATGTGGAAGAGTATTATCTACCTCATTTTGATAGACTGGCTGATTGATAAGTAGATAGATAGAAAGATAAGATAGACAGATAAATAGATAGATAAATGAAAAAAACTCATGTAAAGATGCGGCCATAAGTATCAATCCACTCCAGAACGATGAAAAGAGAGACAGTGAACAGTGACATACGAAACCCAGTATTACGATCTCCAAAAGCCAACAGATTTCTTAAAAGTTTGTGTAAGTGATTCATAATTCTTCGACTCAAAAGTGGGTTCATATAATTGTCCAAAATTATACTCAGATTTTTTCACATGACTGTAACTATATCTTTCCCCCCCTCCCTCTCTCTTCCTCCCCCCCTCCCTCCCTCCCTCTTCCTCCTCCCCCTCCCTCCCTCTCTCTTCCTCCCCCCCTCCCTCTCTCTTCCTCTTCCCCCCTCCCCCCGCAGAATTTGGTCTACGGCGACGTGACCAGCTCGACTCTGGTGACCAACGTGACCCGGGAAGACCACAACACGGAAGTGACCTGTCGCGCAACCAACCCCGCCGTGCCCGACCAGCCCATGATCAACACCACCCTCCTCGTCGTGCACTGTGAGTAAATAAAAAAAAAAAAATCGTCTGGAATCAGCTGAGAAAAATCGTCTAGAGTTCTCCCAATCGTGAGAGGTTCATCTAATTGCGGTTATTGGATTCTGAGTTAATTAGCGGGTTGGAATCTCCTTAATTGGACAACGAGAGGGGTGATTAATCTGATAAAGGAGTTAACCTCTTCAGCCTGAGTACATTTTATTATAGAGGTAACCAGATGATTCTCTCTCTCTCTCTCTCTCTCTCTCTCTCTCTCTCTCTCTCTCTCTCTCTCTCTCTCTCTCTCTCTCTCTCTCTCTCTCAATCCTCTTTTCCTTCACCTTTCCACCTCAACACCCTAAGCTTTTCCCCGTACATCATCTCTCTCTCTCTCTCTCTCTCTCTCTCTCTCTCTATATATATATATATATATATATATATATATATATATATATATATATATATATATTTTTTATAACTTCATTCCCTCTTCTCCATTTCCTCTCTCCTTTCTGTTCCTCCTATTTCTCCTTTCTCCTCCCTCTCCATTCTTTCTCTCTCCCTCCTCTTTCTCTTTCGTCTCTTCCTTCTCCCACTCTCTGCTATCCTCCTTTCTTTCTCATTCCTTCCCTCTTCTCTCTCTCTCTCTCTCTCTCTCTCTCTCTCTCTCTCTCTCTCTCTCTCTCTCTCTCTCTCTCTCTCTCTCATTTTCCTTCCCCTCCTCTTCACACTGTCATACCTCCTCTTTCCTCTTACCTTACAGACATTCTCCATCTACTTACCTTCCCTGTGTCCTTCATTCACTCTCCTTTCCCTTGTCCAATCTTTCCTTTCTCCTTCCCTCTCTCCCTTCTCAATCTTTCTCCAATCCCATCTGTTTCCTCTCTTCCTTCTTTCCTCCGCTCCTCTTCCTCTTTTTTCTCCCGCCAGAACTCTTTCCTTCCTCTCTTCTCTGTCGTCACACACCAAGGTATTTTGATTTCTCACCTCCTGTGCACGTCCCATTCTTGCTTCCCCCAAATCCTGCCAAATACCCTTCTTGCCTCCAGCCTCCCTCCCTCCCTCTCTCCTCCTTCTCCTCTCTTCCTCCCCCTCATCTCTCCGTCTGCCTCCCCACTCCCGTCCCTCGCGTCCATGCCCTCGCCTTCTACCCCTCCTCACCCCCCGCCTTCTTTTCCCCTTCCCCTCCCCCTACCGTCTCCCTACCCCTCCCCCCTAATCCCCCTCTCGCTCCCCCCCCTTCTTCCTCCCCAGTTCCGTCCCCTCAGAGTCCATTCTTACTTCGATTCTCCACCCTTATTCCCTTTCGTCTTCTTCTTCTTCTTCTTCTTCCTCCTCTCTACTTTCACTGCTCTTCGTCTTCCAATTTATCATATTTCTCTCGAGCAGGCGCCTGGTAGTTTAGTGGTATTAGCGCCTTGGTCAGAGTGGCGTCTACGCATACGTTCGATTAACCTAGAGGCGACTGTGGATTATTTTTCGATCCTGTAATATCAGCAAGGGGAGTAGGCTGATTATCTACCCTTAAGTGCACTGGATTGCGTTAGCCTAGCCCCGGACCCCTACGGATGAAAGGGGCTAAACTGGGATAGGCTGTTGTTGTTATCATTATTATTATTATTAGTAGTAGTAGTAGTATTGTTTTCTTCATCATCATCATCATCATCATCCCTCTCGTCGTCCTTTTCCTCCTCCTTATCATCATCATCATCATCACCACCACCACCACCACCACCACCACCACCACCACCACCACCACCATTCCCCCTTCATCATCATCATCATCATCACCATTCCCCCACTTCCTCCTCCTCATCATCATCATCATCTTCATCTTCATCTTCACCACCACCACCACCCCTCTCCTCCTCCTTCTTCTCTTTCTCCTCCTCCTCCTCCTCCTCCTCCTCATCATCATCATCATCATCATCATCATCATCACCATCATCATCTAATATTGCCTGCCTCACAAATCCCTACCTTCTTCCCTCCTTATCCTCTCACTCATCCCACATCCCTTATCTCTCTCTCTCTCTCTCTCTCTCTCTCTCTAATCCTTCTTGCTCACCTTCATCCTCGAAATCTCTGTCATTCATCCCTTCTCTCTTTTTCTCCTCTCATCTCCATACGCCTTCCTACTCACACAGATCCCTCACGCTCGCTCACTCTCGTCCACCTCTCTCTCTCTCTCTCTCTCTCTCTCTCTCTCTCTCTCTCTCTCTCTCTCTCTCTCTCAGTGACAGAATAGGGCAGTGCTACAACTCTACATCCTCTCTGTAGCACTTCTTCATGACTAGCATCAAATTCTGGAGTTAATTTCTTCGGCAAAGCTCAGAATTCAAGATGAATAGATGACAATTTTAGGCCAAGTTAAAGTCCCACCTCACTCCCTTAATTTAGAAGGTCATAGAAAACGCAGACCACTATTTATTTTTTTTTTTTTTTTATATTTTACGTCATTTTTTAAACGCCTGATGGAAAATAAACATATGTCTCTTTCATACTTACAGAGTAACTTTATCACGCATCACTCTCATTTTATCCTGCTCGTCTCATTCTATCATTCTTCTCTCCCTCCACTTCCTCATTCCTACCCCCTCCTCTCCTCTTCAATTCCTCTCAGACAGGTTTCACTTTCTTCCTCATTTTCACCCCCTCTCTCCTATTCATTCCCTCTAACAGCCTTTCACTCTCTTCTCACATCTCACACTCATCCCCACCTCTTCTCCTCTCCCTGCCTCTCAGTCACTCTCTTCAGTTCTCTCTCATCTCCCTGCTTATTCCCTCCCTCTCCCCTCATCTCATTCCTTCTCCCCTGCTCTCGATCATCACTTATCTTCCTTTCTTCCTCCGCCTTTCATCAAGACCCTCAGCTCTCATTCTCATCACTTTCCCTCCCTCCCCCCTCTTCCTCCCTCTCTCCCGCCCTTCCTCCCTCTCTCCCCCGTCTCTTGCTTACCTCCCCATCTCCCTTTCTCCCCACACAGATCCCCCCACTGTGAACGTGTCCCTGGGCCGCTCCCTTCGCCCGGAGCTACTGAAGGAGGGAGATGATGTTTATTTCACCTGCTCCGTAGAGGCCAATCCCCCGGCCGACACGATCACCTGGTATCATGAGGTAAGGTGAGAGAGAGAGAGAGAGAGAGAAAGAAAGAATATTCTATCAGTGTCTATCTTTATTTATATATCTTTAAGCCATCATATCCAAACACTTACAACTCTAAAGTAACCACGGAAATACAATTCTCACGATATTTTTTTTCCAGTTCGTCGTTACATAATTTCTTACACCGAAAATCACCTGCCGGCATATACTTCTCATTATATCCATTTGCTCCTTTTTTTTGGTATACAGATACATAATATACTCATGATTTTCTCAGCTGCATTTCCCCGCTTCTTCACTTACATTTCCCCCTCTTCATTTCTCATCCTTGTTGTCTGTCCAGTCCTTTCATCCCTTTTCCCTATCCACGTCCACCTGCAAATCTTCATACCTTAAATACAGCCATTCTTTCAGTCCTAATTCCCACGTCCTCACTCTGTTTCTTCACCTCATTCTGTGTCATCTTTTCTCTCCTCTACCCAGACTCAGATCCAATCCTTCATTCCTTCCAACTCAAGCTTGTATTTCTACCCCCTCATCATTCCATATATTGCGTTCTCTATTTCCATATCCCGTTGTCTTTCCTCCGCCCTTTTATCTCTCCACTCACTCACCTTCTCCTCCCCACACCTTATCCGTCATCTTATCGCATTATCTCCTCATCTCTTTTTATCTCCCCGTCGTCTCCAGTTCATTTTCTCCCTTCTGTTCTTCCTCTGTCTCCCTGTCACATCGTCTCCATATCCTTTATCATCTCTCAGCCGTCTCCAAGTTAGCTTCTTCCCCATTTTCTCACTCCATTTCCTAACTTCATTGTCTCTCCGTCCGTTTTTATCTCTTCCTCTCCTCCAAACACATTTTTTCCTCCATGTTCTTACTCTGTCTTCTTATCGCATTGTCTCCACGTCCCTTTTTTATATCTCTGTTTCCCTCGCTTTATCTCTCCCCTCTGTTCATATTCTACCTCCTTATTGCATTATGTCTCAGTCTCTTCTCTTCTCCCCGCTGTCTCCAGCTCGTAGTCTCCCCCATATTCATTCCCTATCATCTTATCTCGCTATCTCCCCATCCATTTTTATCTCCCCGTGTTCCCAGAGTTCATTTTCTCCCACAAGGTTTATCGCTCGGCCTCGCAAGTTTTATCTCTCCCTGCGGTCACGTTTACTACATAGGCCTCGCCCTCAAGGTCTCTCGAGCCCTCTCTCTCTTCCCTCAGTCTCTCAGGTCTCATTAGCCTTCCCTTGGACTGTCCGCTCAAGTCTCTCTCGAATTACTGAACCCCTTCCTTCCAAAGACGAATTCTGTGTTTCTTTCCTGATTGGAGGTTAAATTCAGCCAATATTTTAGCTTATACTGTACTTGGCACCCTCCTGGCTATTATACTCAAGAATATCTAAAGTTGATTGAGTCTCCATGGTTACTAGTCAAATTTATCCTCCAGTCTACATTTGGCCACATACTGAGTTAAAAGAGGATAGGGATCTTTGTCAATCGAGATTCAATGGGCTAGTAAGAACGGGGTTACATTAGGCTATATCAAGCTTCTTCAGTTTATACACCTCTCCCTAGCTTCATAATAGCCTCTGAAACTAGCAGGAATAATGAAAAAAAGTATATTGGAGACATGGTAAAATGAAAAATGCTTCCTAGGAGTGAATGGGTTAACTTTGTCGTCTCATGGATGCCAAAATTTCTTCCTTTCGTTTCTTGACCTTTCTTATGTCTTGACCTCCCCTGTGTCTTACTTGCTTGCTTACTTACTTATGTCTTCACCTCTCCTGTGTCTGACTTGCTTGCCTACTTACCTATGACCTGATCTCCCCTTTGTCTTACGTACTTGCTTGCTTACCTAAGTCTTGACCTTCCCTGCGTCTTACTTGCTTACTTACCTGTCTTAACCTCTCCTGTGTCTTACTTACTTGTTTACTTACTTATCTATGTCTTACTTTCTTGACCTCTCTTACCTCTTGTATCTCCTGACCTCTCACATGTCTTGCATTTCTCGCAAACTTAATTTCAGAGCCATCCTTTTCACTTCTCTGCTTTCCTTTCCTTGTATTCTCTCTCTCTCTCTCTCTCTCTCTCTCTCTCTCTCTCTCTCTCTCTCTCTCTCTCTCTCATCCAGCACACCATTTTTCACCTTTGTTCCCTCCGTCTCCCATTGTGTAATTCTCTCACTTCATCCAGACTTCCTCCCCACCTGTTTTCTTGCACACGTTCCCTCTTCATGCTTCAGAAGGGAGGTAAAAACATTAATACGATTGCCTGTAATATCAGTAATTGACTTGTACATTTGTCGAACCAGTACGAAATGCGTATATAATATTCTGAAATGTTTATTGCTCTCCTAATGTTGCATCACTGAATTTCAAAAGCCAATGTTCACTGTTTATTTATTTATCGTTTTGTGGTGGGTTAATATTTATGTCCGTAGCCTACATGTGTGGAGCAGCTGCGGCGTCCACTCGGGAGCCAAAACTAATATTTCCTTGCCCTTTGCCGTGGGAAGAACACTGGTTTAACCCTAGTGAGGCGCTGTCTGTCACAAGGGGGCGCCGGATCCCTACACGGTGTATATACTGTACTGTACCTGTAGGACCGCCAGTCACTTACCTGTGGTCGACTGGTCTGCCTGGCCAGATAGATCGGGGTTAAGTAGCAACAGCGACAGCAACAATGAAGGATAGGCATTGTATGTTCACTTCATTAGGGGCAAAACTGGAATATGATTTAATATTTTTTTTTCTGTCAGGCAGGATGGATAACACACACACACACACACACACACACACACACACACACACACACACACACACACTCTCTCTCTCTCTCTCTCTCTCTCTCTCTGCCCAGCTCATGTCACCCTCTGTCCTACGCATTTTCCATATTTTTTGCTTTGTTTTGATAAGAGATAAGGATGAAAGAGCGAGCAGTGATAAGGATCCAACCGTTACAATATGCCATGTCGCCCTGTCACATCAGATAATAACATTTTTCAATTTTTTTTTTTCACCTTTTTTAGCCAGCACTGTCCTCATTGATCTATAGATTTTGACGGTGTTGGAAAATGGAATATATGGAGCAATTGTGCCTTTCTTTTTTATTTCTTTTTTTAATTTTCTGATGTTAAATTTTTCACAACGAGGGCATCTTTTATTCATAGTGTTTCCGATGATTTTATTGACTTTGGAGAGACATTTCACTCCTACCCTTCACAGCTGTCACCCTTCATACTGCCTTACCCTTCACAGCTGTCACCCTCCACAACTCCAACCCTTCACAGCTGTCACCCTTCACAACTCCAACCCTTCACAGCTGTCATCCTTCACAGCTCTCACCCCTCATACTCTCTGACCTTTCACAATCTCTCACCCTTCACAATCACTCACCCTTCACAACTCTCACTCTCCATGCATTTAGACTCTTGGCATTCAATCATCCTGTCCATCACACTCTCACCTCCACATTTTCACTTCGTCCTCTGCTTATCCCTCCCCTCCTCCCAGCCCGCCCTTTCCAGCCGTCCTCATTTTCTCTTCCAGGCCTGCCTTTTCCTTTCCAGCCCTGCCATTTCCCTTCCAAACCTACCCTTTTCCTTCTAACCCTGCCCTCTCCCTTCCAACCCTGCCCTTTTCCTTCTAACCTTGCCCTGTCCCCTCCAAACTTGCCCTTTCTCTTCCAGCCCTGCTCTTTCCCCATCCGTCCTAGCCTTCTCCCTTCTACCCCTGCCTTTCCCCTTCAGTCCTTCTCCCTCCCCATTGCCCATATCCAGCCATCATCTCCTGCTATCAGTTCTCCTTCTCCCCTTCTAATTTCTTCTTTCCTCAACTCTCCTCATCCCCAACCCTTTCGTTCTCCTTTCATATAATATTTTCTTTTTACAGCCACCTTTTCTTCAGCCATCCTTCTTAACCCTTTCCTTGCCCATCCTCCCGTCACCATCCAACCTTCCTCTCCCCTTCCAGTGCCTTCTCTCTCCCATCCCTATCCTCCTCCCTCTGTTACCATCCCTTCTAAATATCCCTTTCCAATCCTTCTCTTTTCCTCCAGTCCCACACCCAGCTCATCATCACCTCACATCATCAGATCTCTTTCTCCACCTCGAACCCATCCTACCCTAAAACTTGAACCCCTCCTCCTCACGCTACCCCTTCGCCTCCTCCTCCAGGGTCAGCCTCAGAAGCAGAACATGTCCCGGGGCGTGATACTGACTGGGGACTCCTTGGTGCTGCAGAAGGTGGGACGCAGGCAGGCGGGCAACTACACATGCTCCGCCGCCAACCAGCTAGACTCCGCCACCAGCCACCCCGTTACGCTCAGGATTAAGTGTAAGTGGTGAAGTATAGTAGTAGTAGTAGCAGTAGTAGTAGTAAAAGTAGTAGTAGTAGTAAAAGTGGTGGTAGTGGTACATTGTGATGGTGGTGTTAGCAGTGATAACGGTTGTGGTTGTAGTGATGGTGGTGGTGGTGTTAATATTGATGGTAGTTGATGTGCCCGTGATAGCGTCCATAGTGATGCATATAACAGTGATTGCGATAGTAGTGGCAACGGTAATAGTGGTAGTGATGTTGGCAGTGGTAGTGGTCTGGTAGTGACTTCTAAGGAGGTAACGGTGTGGATCGTGGATTGAAGTGACATTTCAATTTTAGCTTCATCTGTAGTGCCTCTCCCCCTTAAGTAGTAGTAGTAGTAGCAGTAGTAATAGTAGTAGTAGTAGTAGTAGTTGTTGTTGTTGTTGTTGTTGTTTTAGTAGAAAGGGAGATTGACGCAAGGACCTATTACACAAATGTCCTTGGATAAACTTTCTTTAGGTCTTTCTCAGTAAAAAAAAAAAAAAAAAAAAAAAAAGGCAGAATAACAGAAAGCAATATAGGTTTTGTGTGTGTGTGTGTGTGTGTGTTTTAGTTACGTGTGTGGGTGGAGCTCTACATTCTTTCCTTACTACTCTTCCATAACTAACATCATATTCCCTCGTTAATTCATTGTCACAGCTTAGTGTTCTAGGTGAAGGAATTGCAATCTTAGGGCAGGTATAAAGTGAAGAGTATAGCATCCCTTCCCTTGTTCACTGCTTCCAAACACCTGCCATTCTCCTACTTAGCCAGATCCTCAGTACCATCGTCCGTACTATAATCTATCCACTTTAATCTGTCTGCTTACCATCCACTCATTAATTGACTCATCGGGAGCGTAGGAACCCTGGGCTAGGCTACTAAGTCCAAGTGTTTAATGGGATAGTAACCAGTCCCCCTTCCCTGAGCAGTACTATGTGACTAACCCCAACCATCCCTCAAATATCAACTCTTTTATACCACATCCTTTTGGAGCACCTTAACCCACTGAACTACCAGGCGCCCAAATGATACTGTGGTCATCAGCCAACGTAGTAAATGAATTCCTTGACTACAATAACTGTTTGGCTTTGGACTCAGTGCAGTCACCAAAAGTTAACACTACATCATGTGAGTGGATGGTAGACGAGCATACACTAACCAAGTCTATAACTGCCATCTCATCATCTTGGACGTTGATTCACAAACCGTATTTCGCCCCTAAATCTTGTGTTTTATTATTATTATTATTATTATTATTATTATTATCATCATCATCATCATCATCATCACAACACAGTACTTGGTGTATCCACGTGTATTCCTAAATTAAAAACTCAATATCTCCAGTACATTTTTTGCAGTCAAGGAGAAAGTATTGTAAAAACCTTCCCACCTTCTGACATTCCATCTTTTTGGCGAGAGTTTGACGCTAAAAGTATCTGTCCAAGTTTCACCCCCGCCAAAAGTACCTTGTGCTTCTGTGAAAACGTGTTGGAGAGAGAGAGAGAGAGAGGGAGGACAGGTAGGTAGGTAGATATACAGATGGATAGACAGACAGACTGATTGATAGGCAGGTAGATAGATAGATATATAGATGGACAGACAGACAGACAGATTGGTAGGCAGGTAGATAGATAGATATATAATTAGACAGGCAGACAGATAGATAGATAGAATGATCAATAGATGGATAGATAGAAATAGTCAGATAGAAAGGAATAGTCACAGGTAAAAACCAATCTTCCTTTTACCTGACGATGCATTTTTCCCCCTCACAGACAGGCCAGTGTGCCAGACCTCCCCTACCACCTACTTCATCTACGACAAGCCCATCAATGTGACGTGTTCCGTGTCCTCCTTCCCGCCGGTGCGTTCCATTCAGTGGCAGTGGAACAGTAGCAACGACGTCCTGAGCACCACCATCGTAGGGGAGCTGGAGGAGAAAGTCTGGGCACAGCTTACCGTCCAGCCCACGCAGAGCAGAGAAGACAGGACGCTCACATGCTGGGCTGTGAATGAGATGGGGAAGCAGACGACCCCTTGCGGCTTCTCCGTCAAAGTGGCACGTAAGTTTGCGAGGTCCCCCTTCCATCATCGCCCCCTCTCCCAAGTTTCCCCCCACACGGCAAGCCCCCCTCTCCCCTTCCATCATCACCCTCTCCCAAGTTTCCACCCCCACACGGCAAGCCTCCCTCTCCCCTTCCATCATCACCCCTCTCCCGAGTTTCCCCCACGAGGCGAGGTGAAGTTTGGGGTGCGACATGGTTGGGAGGAGTTCAGAAGCTTGGATCTGTAAACTCCCCTGAGCTTAAACTGCGAGGGAGCATATCTATAAATTGTCATAAGCTGTGTGTAAGATTGGCTGTACATACTTTTTCCTTCATATTACAGCTACCTAATCAATCCCTAGGCTTAAGTTATGCATTAGGTAGCCTGTACATACATTTGCCTTCACATAAATAGCTATCAGACGTTTCACAGTCAAATTAGAAGGAAAATTAAAGTAAAACGGTGTAAAGCAAAATGATACATGAAAATACTTAACTCTTGTGGAGACGTGTAAATCCTATGTCTTGGTTAGGATCCTTTATAAACCTGGCCCTTGAATCACAAATTGGTTAGGATCGTTTATAATTCCTCGACTCACAAATTGCGAGAGTTATGCCACTGATCACCCCCACAGTACCCCAAGTAACTCATTACCACCTCATTTCCCAACCCTTGATCTTAGTCTTGCTGTTACTCATTCTCAAAATTACCACAAGGCCAAAAGTGTTATGGATTTATGTGAACTGTTATTATGTATTGTGTTCATGTATATTTTTCTGATACAACACTACTATTATGAATTCAATGTGTAACTATTTTGGTAAGACTTATTCAGCTTAATGTTTCTCTGTGTGCGTGTTTGAGGGCAGAAGGAAAGAGGCTGCGTTATCCTGTGTGTGTGTGTGTGTGTGTGTGTGTGTGTGTGTGTGTGTGTGTGTGTGTGTGTGTGTGTGTGTGTCCTATAGCCATCTAAAATCATCTATTCCAACTTATACAACCAAGCAGGCCCTATAAATTCATCATCTCTTCCTCCATAATTTCTCCCTCAGCCTGTTGTGCCGACGATTAAATGAACACTAAAAAAAAAAATAGCAATGTGTTTCCCCTAAATAAATTACTTAGTTAATTAATACGTATTGTTATGTAGCAAATTACCGCGAGTCGAGTGGGTTTCTCATTTAAGGCGGTCTAGAATTTTTACGAACTTTCACTCGTAAGATAAAACTGTGTATCCGGGTGACCATTTTTTCTCCTCTTCGTCAAACACGCTGAGCATACTGGATCCTGGTGGTCTAAAAGTCTCAGCGCTCTAGGTTACATGAATACTTGATCCGGCAGCAGCTCGTGCCTCCGTAGGGCATGAGCAAGCAAGGGAGTTTTTCAGTCATGGGCTACATAGGTGTGTGATTGTGTGGTATCTCTCTCTCTCTCTCTCTCTCTCCGTATTTTTGTGGATCGTACCTCACCTCATCTTTATCCTAAAAAAAAAAAAAAAAGCACTACGATCTATCTATGTATCCCTTTTTTTTTTTTTTTACCATCTCATCCTCCTAATAAAGCAAGATGATTAAATATGATCTCAGTGCCTAAAAATCCCAAATACCTAGGTCACATGTCTGCCTAATAGCGTAGTTTTTCTCTCTCTAGACCGTGAGGAAGAAAGGTATTTATTTTTAGGCTATATGTTTGAGAGAGAGAGAGAGAGAGAGAGAGAGAGAGAGAGAGAGAGTGTGTAGTGTTGACAGATTGTGTAAAGAATAAAAAAAAATCAAAGTGCAGTAACTTGGGATTATGTGACATTTACATAATGTGACTTAGAAGTGAAGTGTGGTGTGGTGTGGTGTGGTGATGTGTAGTGGTGTGGTGTGGTTTGACAGCCTTGTAGTGTGGTGTGGTGTTGTGTAGTGTGGTGGCTATTATGGTGTAGTGTGCTATGTTTTGGTATGTAGTGTGATATAGTGTAGTGTGGTGTAGTGTAGCCCAACCCATTTCTTGTGTTACAGAGACTCCACTGCCTCTGTCCTCCTGCCGCCTGGCCAACATCACAGCCTCCTCCCTGAGCCTTACTTGCCAGAGACCTGACGTGGCCAACGCGGGGTCCACTCTCTATAGGGCTGAGGTGATTGTCTCTGTCTGTCTTCCCGTCTCTCTCTTTCTGTCTCCCTGCCTCTCTGCCTGTCTTCTGCCTCTCTGATTCAGATTCCCTGCCTCTCTGCCTGTCTCCCCGCCTCTCTGTCGCTGTCACTGTTTCCTTACCTCTTTTTCTGTCTGTCAGCCTCTCTGTCTTTGTCTTCATGCCTTCCTGTCTCTTTTTTCCTGCCCCTCTGTCTCTGTCTTCCTGCCTCTCTGTCTCTATCTGTGCCTCCCTACCTCTCTGCCTCTGTCTCCCTGTCACTTTGGCTCTGTTTCCCCATCTGTAAGTCTCTGTCTGTCTTTCCCTAACTTTCTCTGTCTTCCCACCTCTCTGTCTCTGTATTTGTCTGTTTCTGTCTCTGTCTCTACTTCTGCGGCTGAAGTGGGTTTGTTATCCTCTCTCTCTCTCTCTCTCTCTGTCTGTCTCTCTCTCTCTCTCTCTCTCTCTCTCTCTCTCTGTCTCTCTCTCTCTCTCTCTCTCAAACAAACAAACAAACAAACAAAACAATAGCCACAGATTAATAACCCCACCTGTCACTCCCTTCAGACAGTCTTCTTTTCTTCATTTTTAAAAAAAAAAGCAGCTCAATACTTTTTTCGTCCTACTTAAAAAGAAAATAAAAAATAAAAATCCCATTAATAATATGCAGTTTGTCTACTACTTCTTATCACTTACGGTCATGAGAAAGTTCCCATCCAAATCTCTCCATAAAATACCATATGTCTTAAAAATCAAGGTCATCTGTTATAGGTTTTTAATTTTAACTTGGCCCAAATTTTCCTCAGTTTGCATCCTATTTCACATTGGTCAGTGGCAGAATTAGACAGTGCCACAAGTTTGCTTCCTTTTCATGGGCACTTATTCGTGACTAGCATCAGAGTCTAGCGTAAATCTATTGCCATAACTCAGCACTCAAGAAAGAGGTGGAGAGTGACGAAGTAAGAGTAAAATGAACATAATAACCTCACCTGAGCCTCGTTTTCCCACCAGGTGTACTTCGAGAACCGCACCCTCTTCGCCAACGTCACATCCGGCCGCCCCAACTTCAACGTGAGCCGACTGGACGCGGGCACCAGTTACCAGATCAAGGTGTACGTCACGCATGGCCCCGTCACATCCCAGCCTGTCGTGGTGTCCGCCTATACATCAAGGACATCAAGGACGACGCAAGGTAAGTGCCGGAGGGAAAGCAGTCTTCCTTATAACTCACCCATAAGATTATCAGTAATTGTAACTCTATTAAGGGTGAGAATTTGATCCACTGTGAAATAGCTTTTTATTATTATTATTATTATTATTATTATTATTATTATTATTTCTACTACTTCTACTACTGCAGCTTTCACTGCTACTACTGCAACTACTGCCACTACTTCTGCTACTGCAACGACTACTACTGCCACTACTACTACTACTGCAACTTCCACTACTATATTACTACCGCTGCTGTTGCTGCTATTATTATTTATTATCATTATTATTATTATTATTATTATTATTATCATTATTATTATTATTATTATTATTATTATTAAAAATCAACCCTTAAATCACTTCCTTAATTTATTACATCAACTCCCGAGATACCTTCAATATATATAAAAAACTACAAGAACACGTAAATCTGCCATACAGAGAGATAAACTAGAGGAGAAGGGGAACTACAAAGACCCCAGAATCAACTTGCATACAGGACTGAAGCATTATCTATGTACCCCTTCTTCCCGACTTGTCACTTCCTACCTGTGTACTCCTCTTCCCTACCTGTCTGTTCCTACCTGTATACCCCTCCTTCCTTACCTGTCTGTTCCTACCTGCCTACCTCTCCTTCCTTACCTGTCTGTTCCTACCTGCCTACCCCTTCTTCCCTACCTGTCTGTTCCTACCTGCTTACCCCTTCTTCCCTACCTGTCTGTTCCTACCTGCCTACCCCTTCTTCCCTACCTGTCTGTTCCTACCTGCCTACCCCTCCTTCCCTACCTGTCACTTCTCATCTCACCTTAACGCTCAACATGAACACCCTCTCTCTCCAGCCGACTCCCGAGGCGATGGGGACTCCGTGGGGAAGGTGGTGGGGGTTCTGGTGGTGGTGCTGGTGGTGGTGGGGGCTGGGGTGTGGGGGAGGCATCTGAGGAGGAGGAGAGGGGAGGCGGTGGAGGCAGCGGCGGCGGCGGCGGCGGCGGCGGCGGCGGAAATGGACAAGAGGAAACAGCAGACTGTGAAAGTGTCATCGGAGGAGATTAATCCTGACGTGGTGCCGACTTCTGTAGGTGAGTGGCTAAGGGGGGTGGAGAGAGAGAGAGAGAGAGAGTGTGTGTGTGTGTGTGTGTGTGTGTGTGTGTGTGTGTGTGCGTGTGAACGAGTGAGAGCACATCGATTCAGCAAGGTAGAGGAAAGTATAGGTAAAAGAGACGGATAACTAGAGAGAGAGAGAGAGAGAGAGAGAGAGATCTAAGACTTTCAAATATACTTACTTGGTGGTAGTGATTAAAAAAAATAATGAAAGATATCACATTATTTAGAGGGGTAATCAGGTAATGCCAAATCGACAGGTATAAGATAATTAGATTTTACCTGGTCCATTTAACTAAGCCCTCAGCAGCTTCATTACGGCCTACCCTGGCTTAAGACAACGTGTACTGCGCTTAAGCCTCTATTTATGTACACCTTACCGTATGTAAACCTGTGTACGTAAGCTTGTGTGTGCGTATGTCTGCCTTTTTTGTAATTCACCCAGCGATCAAGTCTACCTTTTTATAATTCACTGTCTGCTTATTACTGCCTCTATGTAAATCTAATACTACATTTTTTTACCCTTTTATAAATCAGTATGTACGTATTTTTCTTCCTGTAATTCACCCTGCCCGTATTTCTTCCTTTAATATAAATCTAACTCTTCGTATATCTGCCAATGTTTATATTAGCCTGTATTATTCTATCCTGATTTAAATACGACCTTACGTAATTCCTTATAAATAATTTCACCTATACGCAATTCTACCTTCATAATACCCTACCTATGTGTATGGTGATCTGTACATTATTATTTTTTTAACTCAAGATCGAAATTTCATCCCTATATATCAGCATCTACCTGATTCTTCCCTACCTGAAGTCACCTGTTAATTAGCCTACCTTTCCTTGAGTCAGCACGTACGTAATTTGCCTCTACGTACGTGTTCTTGTACGTAAACTTACTTGTACTAAATTCTACAAGACGTACGGTATCCTTAATTACATAACGTTAACTGAATTATGTACAAAAAATTTTCCCTACCATGAAACGATCAACTTGCTGCCACCCGATCTCTCTCTCTCTCTCTCTCTCTCTCTCTCTCTCTCTCTCTCTCTCTCTCTCTCTCTCTCTCTCTCTCTCTCTCTCTCTCTCTCTCTCTCTCTCTCTCTCTCTCTCTTCGCTGGGGTATCGAGACCGGCTGAGCTTGAAAGGTGGCGAGGGGAAAGAAAACTTAATGAAACGCGTCTTTTTTTGTCCCAGCCTCTCTCTTAATGGTCTGATTAGAAACTTTGTCACTTGAAGGACGAGGAGGAGGAGGCTGGAGTGGAGTACGAGCTTGTTAAAACTTCCAAGGATGAACGGGGACGCAGACACATTGATAAAGAATGAAAAAGGAACAGAAATGGTGAAAAACTTGTAAGAGAAGTCGGAGTTAAAAAATGGGGGAGGATTGAAATGGCAGAGAAAGCTGGAGGAAACTTTTGGACATGACTGTGGCGAAGATATAAAGGACACCATGGGAAAGATTAGTAGTAGTAGTGGTGGTGGTGGTGGTGGTGGTAATAGTAGTAGCAGTAGCATTAGTAGTTGTAATGGCAATAGTTTTAGTAATAGTAGTAGTAGTAACAGTAGTAGTAGTAATGGTAATAGTTGTAGTAGTAGTAGTAGTAGTAGTGGTGGTAGTAGTAACAGTAGTAGTAGTAGTAATGGCAATAGTTGTAGTAGTAGTAGTAGTAGAGGTGGTGGTAGTAGTAACAGTAGTAGTAGTAGTAATGGCAATAGTTGTAGCAGTAGTAGTAGTAGTTCAGTAGTGGTGGTAGCAGTAGGTGTAGTAGCAGTAGTAGTAGTAATAGCAATAATTGTAGTAGAAGTAGTAGTAATAGTAGCAGTAGTTTTATCATTATTTTTATGTAGAATAAGAATAAAATTTGGTAGATAAAAGGAAAGAGAATTTATCGAATTAAAAATGAATTGCATAATAGGAAGTAGATAACAACAGAGGTAGGTATGATGTGGATAGATGAGAATAAAAAAATAATAAAAATAAAGTGGCCATAACGATAAAGACAAGGTGAAAACTGAACTATCATCATCATCATCATCATCATCATCATCATCATCATCATCATCATCGTATTTTCTACGTGAGGATGGGGTGAAGAGAATTGAATATAAATACGTTGAATAAGAGACAAAATTAAACTTGAAATATATGAACAAAAGAGACAAAGGTGGAAAGGGAATAATAATAATAATAATAATAATAACAATAATGAAATATAACTTGAATAATATCTTAGACAAAGGGAGGAATAAATCAGTTTGTGATGATTTAAAAGAAAAGAAAATATGAGAGGGAGAGGGGGGGAGGGGAATAAGGAACAGCTACTACTACGAAATATGATCCGAAGCGAATCTTTTAATTTCCTCTGGTGTTTCCGTCTCTCTCTCTCTCTCTCTCTCTCTCTCTCTCTCTCTCTCTCTCTCTCTCTCTCTCTCTCTCTCTCTCTCTCTCTCTCTCTCTCTCTCTCTCCAGTGTGTGTGTGTGTGTGTGTGTGTGTGTGTGTGTGTGTGTGTGTGTGTGTGTGTGTGTGTGTGTGTGTGTGTGTGTGTGTGCGCGCTCGCTATAACTATCTAATTGTACTATTGACTAACACAAGAATCAGGCGTCAATAAATATATGTGATTTGTCAAAGTTGTTTCTCTGAGGCCAAAAAATACTTTCATTTCCCAAACTAACTATTTATGTTAATAATTAACAAACGATTTCAGTGTCTGTAAATATGTGATGTGCAAAGGTGTGTAAATATATGATGTGTAAAGGTGTGTAAATATGTGATGTGTAAAGGTGTAAATATGTGATGTGTAAAGGTGTGTATGTGATGTGTAAAGATGTGTAAGTATGTGATGTGTAAATATATGATGTGTTAGTATGTGTAAATATGCGTAAATATGTGATGTGTAAAGGTGTGTAAATGTGTAATGTGTAAATATGTGACGTGTAAATATGTGATATGTAAAGGTGTGTAAATATGTGACGTGTAAATATGTGACATGTAAAAGCTGTTCGTCTTGTGCTAACAGAAGACCCCTTTGACCTAGTGGCAGCCGAGGTGAAGGCGGAGATGCCGATACTCACGCCTGTGTATGAGGCCATGGAGGTGACGCTACAGGAGAACGTGGCAAGGGTGAGTAGTGGTGTGGTGTGGTGTGGTGTGGTGTGGCTAGGGTGTTGTGTTGCTAATCCATGGCTGTCTGGATGAGCAAGACCCGTCAACCACAGAAAAACAGCTGCTTTTCTGGGGCCTTCCTAGAGGTACTGTACGAAAACGTAAATGGATCCGGCACCATCACGGTCAGATCAGGGTCCTTCCTACGGCGAGGTGCAGGGAAATACGAGGAGGTTTGGCTCCCTGGTGGACACCGCAACTGCTCCATCCAGGGTACACAGCGTCACCACGTGTGTACACCTCGTCAGCGCCTGTGTAGTGTGTTAGGTGTTGAAGTATACATAGGGTGGCTCAGTTTAAAGTTGATTTAGCGATGGTGGCTTCATTTTAGGTATGGTGCTTCAGTGAAGGTTTGATGGTGCTTCTGTGTTAGTAGCGTGATTCACTCAAGGTAAGATGATGCTTTAAGTGAAGGTAAAGTGACCCTTCAGGACAGGAAGGGATGTGCTTAGATGTAGGCTTGCTGATGTTTCAGTTTAGCCAAGGTGCTTCAGTGTGGATTGGATCAGTGTGGATTGGGTGATGCTTCTATGTGGATGGAAAGCCTAATTGTGTTTAAAGAGCCTCAGTATGGATAGGATGGTGCTTCACTATAGATAGAGGTTCAGTGTAGGTAGGATGTTTCGCTGTAGGATGGTTACAGTATAAGTAGGATGGTGCTTCCTCGTTTGCTGTGAAGCGTGCTACTTCGGAGTCAAGTAAATGAATGTTAACATAACTATTCATTACTAATGCTTAAAGCATCATGTAGTTTGTTAGTTTAGCGAAGATTCACAATTTGATGGAAATACGTTTATGCAGATTATTCCGGATGACAGTAGTTTTCATCATATTGGCAGTGCAATATTATATTTAGTGCTCTGCTATTACATTTTTTTATTTACATGCAAGCTACCAAGTATATTCAATAGTTTAACATCCTCAGATTCTTGTGGCCCACTCTCGGCTGAAATGTACAGTACGTCTGGCGTTACTTAGAATTAAAACTAGTGTTGTTAGCGACTGTTAGAAAGTTCATGGAGACAGTATTAACACTGGGACGTCTGTGATCTTAGCTGATTAAACTCATATGGCGTTAGGTGGAATAGAAGACTAGAGTTGTCCCGACCAAGAAAGTGCTAACCTCAGCTTTTGTCTTTTATTTATTCAGCAGAAATCCATGGCATCAGCTGAGGTGTATTCAGGGGTGCGAATGCCACACCAGGATGCCAGTAGCGATGATGAGGGACTCCGGCAGCAGCACCACAGGGAGGCAGGGGGAGAGTTCACCGGGCTCCTCTCTCGCCTTCAATCCCCGACGGAGGAACTGACCAGACTCCAACCAAAGGACTCCCCAGAGGACTTCCCCAGGGTCCGGTTCAAGCAACAGGAACTGGAGACGCAGGACTTCTTGGCGAGGCGGCCGCAGAGGGAGCCACACGAGGACTTCCCACGGGTGCGGTTTCCCAGGAAGGGCTCTATAGACTTGTCAGAATTGAGTCAAATGCATAAGGATTCCCACAAGGACTTCTCAGATCCCAGGACACGGCGGACTGGCTCCCCGCAGGACTACGCGACCCTGCAAAGGCTACAAAAGCATAGGGATTCAGGTGGCCGGACCGAATTGCATTGCCCGGTGGACCAACTGATGCAGGCTGCCGAGACCGTTGTGTGAGACCCAGCTCCCTTTTTCACGGTCGAGGTGGTCTAAGAGGATCGGCAAGTCTGAAACGCTTGACCGATTTGCATATATTTTTTTTCTCCAATACCCGACAGAAGCAGAGTGAGAGACTTCCACTAAAGTTGACGGGTCCACATATACCGAAGAAAAATATATAGGCACACGAGTCTGATTTTGCACTTGCGTCAGACGAACGTACGTGAGTCAAAGCTGCGTTCATGAGAAGGGAAACATTTTTACACAAGTCGCACGAAGCAGCTGCCTGTCTGACGTGATCTTTGATATTGACAGGAATGAAATACCCGACCGACTCCAATGGCATCAATGGTCAATGACGTTTCTAGGATGTTGTTACTTGTGAGTGTGATAAAAACAAGAGGGTGGTGGATAAAACTGTGACCTAATATATAAACAAAAAAGACTCTTGCATCTGTCGGTTTTCTGATATACCCGAAAACTGTATAACTATATTAGGTGACAACACGAGTATTTAAGTTGGACCATGTTTATCACAAATTCATTTTTATAACAGAGCACAAACCTGAGATACTTTTGTACCGTCGGGAATTTTCAGTGAGATGGTTTGATGGCTGTGTTGGGGACGAGTTTTCAGAGTTGCTGTGATGTGGAGACAAGGTAAGTGTTGAGGTGTTATACGTGTGTGTCGGACCATACTGTATTGCCATTTGAAGGTGTTTACTGATTTGAAGGTACTTATTGCTTTGAATATGTGTTGAGGACTGATGGATACTGGGAGATGTGGTGTTGATCTAATGATGTGTTGAACTGAAAGTGTGTTATTGGTTTTATGGTGCGTTGAGTACAGGAAGGTGTTTTATTAATCTGAAGGTGAGTTGAGAAGTTGAAGGTGTGTTACTGATATGTTTGGAACCTGTACGGATGTTGGTGTGTTGAAAAATGTGTTGTATAATTGATTTGAAGGTGTACTGAGAACCTGAAGGAACGTTCCTGACTTGAGGGTGTGTTCAGAAGTTGTAGTTATGTTTTTATTTGATGGTAATGAACCTGAAGGTGTGTTATTGACGTGACGATGTGTTGCGAACTTGTAGGCATTGTAGGTATGTACGTATTACGAAAGAGTGAGTTTAGGATTGGTAGATGTGTTATGCATTGGCAGGTGCATTAACAGGTGTGTTGGTCATTTACAAATGTGAGTTAAGGACCTTCAAGTGTGTGTCGTTTTACAGCTGTGCATCGAAATTGTGGGTGTGAGAGGCAGCTGACGGTGTGTAGGTGTGTTGACTTGCAGTATAGTGAAATGCAAGAGTTCGTTGCAGATGTATTGCAGGTGTGTTGAGCTGCAAGTGTGTTGAATTACAGGTGTGTTAAATTGCAGTATGTTGTAATGCAGGGATGAATTGCAGGTGTGTTGAGCTGCAAGTGTGTCGAATTGCAAGTGTGTTGAGTTGCACGAGGGTTGCAGATTTGAAGGTGTTTATTGAAGACGAATTACCCAACCCGCCCGCCGCCCTTCCTCCATTCCCAGTGTGGGGATGTCAATGTCCTTAAGAGCGTCTTCTGTATCGCTTATTGTCACTGGTTGGAATAAAGCATATATATATTTTCACGATTGTTTTCTCTCGAGGTATATACTTTGAATCTTTAGACAGTATCCTATGTCTTCACTCCTGTTACCTCTCCTCGTATTCTCCTCTCTAATATCTACAAACTTTCGAGGATAGTAAAATGCTTTCACGCTCGTTTCCTTTCCTTGTATGTGCTAAAATTTTGAGGATAGCTACATACATTCACGTTTGTTTTCCTAGTATGTGTTTGGCTTCTGAGGATCTTAGTGCAAACAGCCTCACACCTCCTACGGGCACGACGTAAGTGATTATCTGGATGTCCCTTAAATATATAATTCATGTCCTTAAAAAGACCCAAGAGCCTTATAACAGAAAACAACACAATATCAAAACATACTCGTACAAACAAGATGGGGAAAAACACAAGCCTCCTGTCTATTGCGCTCTGGATTCTTTGGTCAGGTCGGTATCACATAATAATCCTTTTGGTCGGGTTCAATTCTGTTCACGTGCGAACTTTTAAGCCGATACAATACTGAATCCTATTACATCTTATCCTGTGTTCTCTAATGTTCGCAGCCTTACAGTGTTTCCTCTACATCATATACAGACTCAAGAACAGCCACTCGAACACAGATTTCCTCCTCAGCCTCTCACCCTCCAGCCCTACATCCGGACGTGAAACGGTGGGTGTTGGTGGATCTCTTCTCTCGGCCCTACGGATCACTTGACTTCAGGATCCACCAAACGCATCTTGAATACATCCTGCAGCGGCCTACCCTCGTAAGTCAGGTGCAAGCCGACCGCTACAATCCATACATATTCTGGCTCTCCCTCCCTCTTATTTATGATGTATGACCCTTTGAGATGGCAAAGTAAAGGAGCCACAACTTACCTGCAGAAGCTTTGAATATTTATAATCACGTAGTCTACCTTTACCGTACGATCTGTCTGCTCTCTCTCTCTCTCTCTCTCTCTCTCTCTCTCTCTCTCTCTCTCTCTCTCGTTCAATATATTGTTTATATTTTGTGAATGTAGCTCTGTCCTTCTCGTCAGTTCAGTATTCATGAGTAACTACACCCACACTCGCACCCAACCACCCGTCCACACACACACACACACACACACACACACACACACACAAACTCAACTCTGTGTGTGTGTGTGTGTGTGTGTGTGTGTGTGTGTGTGTGCTTTGGTAATAATCCCACAATAATTACCCCCCGTGAGTGTCTAAGCTCACCATAAGAAGCTGAGCCAAGGGGAACGAGGATAAAGATAAAGTTGTATGAGAGAGAGAGAGAGAGAGGAAGGGTGATTACAAAATACAGCCAACATTCATTTCACACCTGTACTGATTACTTGTTTACACTGGTCATAGTTCAGGTGGGTCGTGACTTGCTGACAGGTTAATGACCAATACAATAAAGAAAAAAACCCCTCCCCCAAAAAAACAAAACAAAAAAAACCAGGACATTTAATTAATATGGAGTTTTTTTTCGTGTTTCATTCTCTCGTCAATTGAGCCGCTGAGGTGAAATATTTCGATGTGAATTTTTTTTTTCCCCACTGTGTAAATTGTTGGACATTTACCGTTTAATTTAAGCGGAAATCAGGTGGAAAATCTGTTACAATCATAGTTAAACACACTGTCTGTTTATCTGTGTGTGTGTGTGTGTGTGTGTGTGTGTGTTTTAACCTCTTCAACCCGAGTAGGATATTATTTTGCAACCACTAGATAATTCACCTCAAGGCAAGCTTTTCAAGAAGAAGTTAGGTACATCTTAATTAACGTCTTCAGTACGCTTTCGGTAAACTGGAAGATCGGATGACGCTCACAAAAAGCAGTAGTAATAGTAGTAGTATAGTTGTAGTAGTAGTAGTAGTAGTATGTACCGTTCGAACAGCGGAGACAGCAGCTATAATAATAACAACAACAACAACAACAATAATAATAATAATAATAATAATAATAACTCCAAAGATAAATGAATAAATAATAAAAAACACGGGAAAAAAAGTTAATTGCAAAACAGCATCAAAAGGGAAATAAATGAACCCCACCCTGAAAGTTGGTCCCAATTTACGCAGCAGTGGACTCGTGGGGACTCAGATTTGGGGTTCAGTAATAGGTTCCATTAAAACACACACACACACACACACACACACACACACACACACACACTGCCTATGATCTCCAGTCTTTCAAACTCAGTGTCCAGGCATGTCGAAATGAACGGATCTTGAACTTTGGCTCTCTGTTATATTGTCTTTGTTTTTTTCTTGGAGGGAACAATCTTGCGGGCTCCTGGTCTTTGGTTCCTTCTTTCTTACACACACACACACACACACACACACACACACACA
Source organism: Coenobita brevimanus (assembly GCF_032717465.1). Lineage (NCBI taxonomy): Eukaryota > Metazoa > Arthropoda > Malacostraca > Decapoda > Coenobitidae > Coenobita > Coenobita brevimanus. The sequence continues at coordinate 2,184,433 of NC_136979.1, forward strand.
CACACACAGGAAAAGCTTCATCAGTACATTTTTATAGACAAAGATATACATAAACACATACGTACATTTTTGTGAACATTGTCGATGAAGAGAAAGAACAAACGTTTTCGCTAAAATCATTGGGATTCATCTGATTAAAATGGACCACTCAGGCACCTCAAATACTGCACTATGGCTGAGTAAAATTCAGTGTCTTAGTTATGAGGCAGGGCTGAGTCTCCTTGGTCACTAGTCGAATCACCTCTCCACTCTGACAACACGTGGCCATCAACTGAGCTGAGAGGAGTTAAGAGTCTTTGTAACATGAAAACAAACAGACTATAGTTAATTTTAATACCTCTTTCTGCATGACTTGTTGAAATGCTGAATAAACTAAATACTAAGCGTGTCACGGTGGAATCTAAGCTATATTTGTGATTTTGTTTTGAAATTAATGGAATATTAATGAAGTTTTACTAGTCTAAGAGATCACAGATTAGATGTATTTCAAAACACAAACAATTTCCTTGTAATTTGACAAAAAGTACTAATTGTTACATAGACACTAGCACATTTCAAAGCATGTACACAGCAGTTTCAAAGTAATATTAGCCAAAGATGCACATATGTCCATAGATACACATTTCAAAACACATACACAAATATTTTATGGTGCCAGGGTAACTTGACATTAAGGATACATACATACATAAATACATACATACATACATACATACTTGCATACATACACACATACTCATATACATATATACACATTTCAAAATACGTACACAACAATTTTATACGATATGAATTTTCCAATAGGCACAAATAGGCCTACCGACACAGACAAACACATAGTTCAGAGCACGTGCACACATTCCCACATGACACACCGATACAACAACCGGACACGCAAAAACACTGAAGTATACTCGTACGTAAGCTTTAATAGGATACACACACACACACACACACACACACACACACACACACACACAGCACATTCTACCTTAACAAACACAAGCAAACTTTGGCTGTGCGACATACCAGAAAACTGCAAATATAAACTGCTGAAACATTTCTTCCTTTTCTCTCTCTCTCTCTCTCTCTCTCTCTCTCTCTCTCTCTCTCTCTCTCTCTCTCTCTCTCTCTCTTATCTCTATCTCTAATCCAGCTTAACTTTTATACAGAATTAATTAAGTCAAGGAAGAGTTTAAATTTACTCTTGATATTATGAGTCTTATTCTGAGTGGCACTGTAGATTTCTCAACACTTTCTCCTCAGCTACTTATTCTGTACATTGCACCTCAATATCCTCGTTTTATTTTCTTGATGCAAAGTCGATATGAAAACGATGTAAATAAAGTAGAAAATAATGTCCAGGTGTAAAAGGCATACTAAATCGCCAAAAAACAGATGTTACGAAGCCTCTTAACGCCAGTCAAAAGACGATTTTCCCTTGTAAGACTGGAGAGAGAGAGAGAGGGAGAGAGAGAGAGAGAGAGAATTTCCAAGGCTTTCACGATGAGTGGACGGAGTCTCATTTTTTTTTTTTTTTTTTTTAGATTCTTTTGTTTGTGTTTCCATTTATTCATTATCTGAATTCTGTTTACATCCTTTTGTAAAAATCGGTCACTACAATACATATATACATACATGCATACACAGGAACATACGAGTACATACTATGGTGGTACCAATCTTAAGTGGCGGTTTGGGTGGGGCACGAACCTCTGTACAGTGTTGCCACGTTTTCCATACCAGCGATGCCTCTCTCTCTCTCTCTCTCTCTCTCTCTCCTTGTGGGAGATGTGCGTCACCCTTGGGATTTTTTTTCTTTTATGAGTGACAAACTTGTGCTTTCATTTCTTTAATTTGTTTTTATTATATCTAATTATATTTAAAAATATTATTGTTTTACATATGGCGCCAGATGACCTCTCTGTTGTGGCGCCATGATTTCTTTTCATTCAATCACTCTCTCCCTCCTTCGTTCCCTCCCTTCCTCCATCTCTCACTCAGCTGCACTCAACACTGCCCTTGGTCTGTCTCCCCCCCCCCTCTTTCTCTCTCTCTCTCTCTCTCTCTCTCTCTCTCTCTCTCTCTCTCTCTCTCGTCTGTGGTATTTTAGGATACATTTTGGTTATTTTCTTTTACGTTATAATGTACATATTGTAAATTTGACTTTATTTCCACACCACCCAGGAGGTAAAAGTCTTGGCCCGTTTTTATTTTTAAGGTGTCCCCAAACAGGCCTAGGATAGAGGAAGCTCTGGCCAGGTGCGACTGGGTGTGTGTGTTGCCGCTCACGAGGGTTTAATGTATTATTATTTTTTTACTAAGAAATTGACATATTTTTACTTATATTCCTGCACATTATCTTATAATCATAATTGTGACATTATTACCAACCCCAGAAATACGGTAACAGCCAATAAAAGTGACTACTTTTTTTTTAAGCATCACTGTAAAATATTTATGCCACGTTTCTGTATTGCCGTATAAATATTTTACGCATTATAAGTTTACTGTTCTTTCTTATATTATAATATACACGTTACTATGATATTCTTGTGTTTATCTTATTGTGATGCATATTACATATATCAGAGCCGTTCACATAGCGGGTATGGAACACGTGGCAACACTGTACAGAGGTTCGTGCCCCACCCAAACCGCCACTTAAGAATGGTACCACCATAGGGACTGGGTATGGCTGATGTACAATAGTGTAATTACCAGACTATGATGACATTTTCATTTGTTTTCAAGCTTTTCCTGAGTGATTTTATTTAGCGTGCGTAGGACCACATCTAACCCCTCCAGTTCGGTAAGTTTCCCCTATGGTGCATGAAACAGCTTTTTAAATAGTACGAATGAAATAATAATAATAATAATAATAATAATAATAATAAGGAAAGCACGTCCTCGGATTGAAGGGTGAGCTACCGCATCATTTCTCCCTCCTCCCCACGCTTAGCCCCGCCCACCTCGTCTCTGATTGGCTGTCGGTTTGCAGTAACGAGAGAGATTTAATCCTCTTCGTCCTTTTAATTCTTGCTCTTTAACTACCTTGCTGTTTAAATACTCCCGGACCGTAGTTAAAGGGACGTTTGTTGATGTAGTTAATGAATTGGGGTTTAGGGTAATCGATGCACGTTTAACTACTGCTTTGCGTAAGAGTCAGAGTGCGGTACCTCTGATGAGACGTCCTCAGGTGTTCATTGTTTATTTCCAAACTTATATATCGTTTTATCGTGATGTCTATCTATCAGCGAAGAGTACACATGTTTATTCCTTCAAAATCAGTATCTACATACCGTACTTAAAGCGTCAGAGTTTGATTTGAGATACTGAAAATGGGATGCTGTAAAAGGGAGGTGGTGAGTCCTGGGAACAGCATGTTATGAAGGGGAGGTTGCGATGTCTCGGGAACAGCTTCCTCATACGCCAGGACCCTGTGATGGGGACTTCAGTTACCTTTAAGCAGGGGTAGGAATAGTATGCTGCATCCAAAGATCATATCATCATCTCATAGTGCATATCTGGCTACAAATTCGCCGTTTTTAGCGTACATCACAGAAGATTGTGATTGTAGGGAGCGCTGCGAGGATAGTAATGTGAGGAGGTATGTTTTCTTACGTACGATTATGTTAGATATTATTGAAAAAGCTTGCCTTTCTCAGTTGGTAGTTTGCGTGATCTCATGGTGGCATAGTTCTGAATAATGAAAGGTCTGGATGTTTACAGTGAATGGACCTATATTTTCAGTGCATTTTTGAGTGTATAATGAAGGTGATTATTTAATTTTTTTTTTAATGGAAAATGGCCTTGAGCCGATCAGCGTGTGGGAAGGTTTGGGATATTAGAAACGGCCCTAGCTTGTTTCCACTTCTCCCCCAACCCCCCTCCCCCCCACCATTCCTCCTCCCTGCCTGCCCTCCCTCTCCCTGCCTGCTCACCCTCCCTCCATCCCTCACCCTCCCCTCTATCCCTCTCCCCCTCTATTTCACCCCCTCCCTCCTTCTTTTTCACCGGCTTTCTGATCCCCCCTCTCTCTCTCTTCAGAACTAAATGGAGGATATAGGAGTGTATATAACGAAACGAACATCTCTCAAAAGCAGCGTATTGGTCACTTCAGTCCGATGATGTAATATTTTTCTACTATGGCTACCACCCGACGAAGTTAGAACTGAAGGGGTTGGATAGAGCCTTCATTAACCCCTTCACTACAAGAGGTCTGTCCTTGAGCTGAATAAAATCGTCTGGTTGTTGAAATAGAATGTTAATGCGTCATCGGGCTGAAGAAGTTAAAAGGAATGTTCTCAGGCTGTCCAGAGAAAAGGGGATACACTTCCATTCACCCATCATCATCATCATCATTATTCCGTCCACCCATCATCATTATCATTGTTCTGTCCATTCACCCATCATCATCATAATCATCATCATCATCATCATCATCGTTCTGCCTGTTCACCCATCATCATCATCATCATCCTTCTGTCCATTCACCCATCATCATCATCATCATCATCATCTTCATCTTCGTTTCCTCCTCCTCCTCCTTCTTCTCATCATTATCATCTCCTTCTCCTCCTCCTCCTCCTCCTCCTTCCTCTTCCTCATTTTTCCTTCCATTTCTTCTTTCAGTTTAATGCCATTCTTTCATTTCTTCACCAGTTCCCTCTACACGTGGTACAATTCTCGGCTCGACACATAACCTATCCCAGACACCTTGCTCATTTAATTCACTTGGGTCATTTAAAGCGTAATCAGGGGTCAAAGGTCAAACTAGACAAACACTCACCTTTTAGGATCTTGTGTTCTTGTATATTTATTAACCAAGGCAGTTTGCAAAGAAATATTGTACTGTATTTAATTCTCTCTCTCTCTCTCTCTCTCTCTCTCTCTCTCTCTCTCTCTCTCTCTCTCACATGATTCTTGGTATCTGTTCGCTCTGTCTTTATTGACGTAGGGTAGACGTAAAACAACAAACAGACGCAAATAAAGCAATAAATATGTATTGTAGATAAACATATTAGCAGTTTAAACATTTCCAATTGGACGAAAAATTATGAAAGAGAATCTGAACACCGTCTGACTTTAAAATATATGAATTTTTAAGGTTGGCACGGTAAAAGAGAGAAAGAGAGAAAATAGAGAAGAAAAAGAGAAAAAAGAAAAGAAAATGAGAGAAAAAAGAAAGTGTAAAAAGACGGAAAAAGAGAAGAAAAGGGAGAAAAAGAGAGAAGAAAAAGAGTGAAAGAGGGAAGAAAAAGAGAGAGAGTAGAAAATGTGAGAGAGAAGGTGAGTCTAGGAACGAAGGATGAGACGCAAAGATAGAATTAAACGGTAAAAAACTGAAGGGGAGGTGCCGCGAGAGAGAGAGAGAGAGAGAGAGAGAGAGAGAGAGAGAGAGAGAATGTTACCCGTACCTGAAAAAGAAAAAAAAAAACAGTAGGATAGGAAACTCAACATTATATGAATAGATAGACACAGATGGATGGATGAATGGATGGATAGATAGATAGATAGATAGATAGACAGATAGATTTAATGCAAAGCGAGAGAGAGAGAGAGAGA
>NC_136979.1:2195000-2200000 GCF_032717465.1 Coenobita brevimanus
AGTAAAATCGTCTGCTGGTAGCAAGGGACGATTTTAAGTAACATCATATTAATTACAGAGATGTATATTTTGATGCTGCGATTTTCTTTTTTAACGAAATAAATAAAATCGTCCGTCGAAAGCATGAATAGAATTACGAAGTCTTTATTTTTCGCTTAAAGGCTTCGTCGTGAAAATATCTAACATTCAAAGATTCTTCTGGGTATACAATAAAGTATAAATCGTTTAATAAAAAATAAATAAATGGTGTGACGCAAATCGAAATAAAATGTAGTGTAGGTAATATTTTTTTCATTTTTTTTTTGCCAAATATTAGAGCAACGAGAATTATATAAAAAAAAATAATAACCGAAAAATTATCATACTACCTAAGCTAAGTCTTAAATAAGGAAGGTCTGTCGGAAAATAATAGGCTAAAAAAAAGAAATGTTTGACGTCAGGTAGATCAAAATAAAAAGAATATATACCGTATCCTTGTTCTGAAGGGGTTCATAAGACGCACCTGAGTCTTCATCTTATTTCCTCCTCCTCTTACTCCTCCTCCTCCTCCTCCTCCTCCTCCTCCTCCTCCTCCTCCTCCTCCTTCTCCTCCTCCTCCTCTTCTTCTTCTTCATTAAAACTACTAACATTATGAAAGAATTTACCGTATATACACAACTATAATTGTGTCCAAGCCTGGCCAAAAATGTTATGGTGAGCTAAAAAGATGTGGCTTAGGTGTAATAGGAAGGATTATCATGAAAAATATATATATTTTATAATAATTTTGCCCTTGTGCCATGGTGAAACTTTCCATAAATATCAGAGAAAATAATATTATCTTTGCGCCATCCTTAGACTTTTCATTAATATCACAGACAAGAATACTAGCCTCTATATGCACCAAGAAACTGGTAAGGAAGAAGTGTCATATATTCTTTAACTTTGTAAGCAAAAAAGTGTCAGATCTTACTCTTAAAACTAGTAAGGAAGGAGCATCAAATCTTAAAATCAGCAAAAAGTGTTATATTTTTAAGTGGTAAACAAGAAGTGTGAGATGTTCTTGAAATTGGTAAGCAAAAAGTGTCAGATCTTATTCTTAAATTGGTGAGGGAGAAGTGTCAAATCTTAAAACTGATCAGCCAAAAGTGTCAGATGTCTTCAGGTGGTAAGCAAGTAGTGTCAGATCTCGTCCTTAATCCAAACAGAATTTCCTTCCCAGATTTCATTCCTCCTTCTGAAATAAAATCTGTGCGAGGCTTTGGGGGGCAACAAGGCGGCCTCATTATCATTGCCTCCGTGGTCCTGTTGACAGCGGGGGTGAAATTGGATTAGGGCATGGCGGTGTTCGTGTCAGGTCAGGTCGGGGCGTGGGAGGTTAAAGGGCTAGGGTCATGATGGGTCGGGTGAGTGCTTTTTGAGTGGGAAGAGGAGGAGGAGGATAAAGAGGTTAAAGAGGAGGAGGAGTTGCAACAAGAAGAAGGAGGAGGAGGAGGAGGAGAGATAAGAGGAGAAGGATAAAGAGGAAGAAGAGGAAAGATAAGAAGAGAAGGGTAAAGAGGAAGAAGAGGAAAGATACGAAGAGAAGGGTAAAGAGGAGGAGGAGGAGAGATAAGAAGAGAAGGATAAAGAGGAAGAAGAGGAAAGAAAAGAAGAGAAGGGTAAAGAGGAGGAAGAGGACAGATAAGAAGGATAAAGAGGAGGAGGAGGTGAAACAAGAAGAAGAAGGAGGAGGTGAAACAAGAAGAAGGAGGAGGAGAAGGAGGAAAGATATATAGAGAAGGATAAAGAGAAAGAGGAGGAGGTATAAGAAGAGAAGGATAAAGTGGAGGAGGAGGAAAGATAAGAAGAGAAGGATAAAGAGGAGGAGGAGGAGGAGGAGGAAGAGGAGGAGGAGGAGGTCTAAGAAGAGAAGGATAAAAAGGTGGAGGAAAAGTAAGGGGAAGAAGAAAAACCTAATAATAATAATTATAATAATAATGATAATAATAATAAAAATAATAATGGTGATGATGAAGAAGAATGGCCATCTCAAGGATTCGAACCTAAACACGTAATCCACGATCCACTCAGCCCCAGAACGCTACCACTAGGCCACCAAGCGACAACCTGAAAACCCCAAACCACATACTAAAAAAGACAATTATTTTACGGGGAAATATAGAGGAAAAAAGACCAAAAAGACGCCTAACAGAAGCTTCAATTTTAACCTCACAAAATGGATTCAAATTTTGGCCCTCAGCTAAGTATTCAAAGTAAGGATAAAATAATTCTTAGTTCTCTGCTATGCTTTTTTTTTTTTTTTTTTTTTTTTTTTTTTAAGGAGTGTAAAAAGAAAAAAGGTATCCAGCTTTATCCCACCCACATTCCATCTTTCTGACATTTCTAACCTTTGGCTCTTTGTGTGTGTGTGTGTGTGTGTGTGTGTGTGTGTGTGTGTGTGTGTGTGTTACGAATAGCTGTATAACTTCACTGACTGGTATCTCTGACTGGGGTAAAAATAATATGGTTGTCTTTAATGCATCTAAGACTCAGTTCTTACACCTATCAACCCGACAAAATCTTCCACAGGTATACCCATTAATGTTTAATAATATTCAGCTTAATCCTGCATAATCCTTGAACATGCTTGGGGTTTCATTTACTCGGGACTTATCTTGGAAAGATCATATTACATCTCTTGTAAAATCTGCTTCCAAGAGACTGGGTGTGCTAAGCCGACTCCGCTCTTTCTTTACCCCTGCACAATTGTTGACTCTATACAGGGGTTTTATCCGCCCCTGTGTGGAGTACAACTCTCATGTGTGGGGAGGCTCCCCACATACAGCTCTTCTCAATAGGGTGGAGTCAAAGGCTTTTCGTCTCATTAACTCTCCTCCTCTTACTGACTCCCTTCAACCCCTGTCTCTTCACCGCACTGTTGCATCTCTATCTCTTTTCTATCGCTACTTTAATGGTCACTGCTCCTCTGAACTGTCTGCTTGCATTCCTCCACCTCTACGACGGGCGCGTAGCACCCGTCTGGCAGCAAACTCTCATCCCTTTTCTGTCCAACTCTCTAATGCAAGAGTTAACCGTTACTCCCAGTCTTTCATTTATGCAACAGGTCAGCTCTGGAACTGTCTCCCTCTATCTGTATTTCCTGCTGCCTATGATCTCCAGTCTTTCAAACGAAGTGTGTCCAGGCATCTCAAAATGATCGGATCTTGAATTTGGCTCTCTATTGTATTTTGTTTTTCTCTTGGAGGGAACTGTTACTGCGGGCTCATGGCCTTTGGTTCCTTCTTCCTCGCATAAAAAAAAAAAAAAACACCACTACAGTTCCAGATAATCCAGCATCACAACCACCAGAGCTACAACCATCTCCACAACTACCACTCTCACCACAACTGCATACCCACCATATCTGTCATCACACCTACAACCCTCACCACAACTGCTAGCCTCACAACTACCACCCTCACCACAGCTACCACCTTCACCACAACCACCACCTTCACCACAACAACCACGATCACCACAATTTTCATCCTCACCACATCTACCTCTCTCATCACAAGTACCACCATCACCACAACTGCCACCATCACCACAACTACCACCTTCGTCACACATACCGGGACCAGCAGACAGACAGAGACAAACAGACACAGAAACAAACAGACAGATGGACAGAAGCAGAGAGTGAGATATAAACTGAAAGAAGACTAACTGCAAAGAGAAAAATTAACAAGCATGATACTCGAGAAAAGTATATAAATGACGGAAAATATCTTGCAAAATAACAGATAAAAATAGAACGATATGAAGAATGAAGAGAGGAAGAGGCAAAGGAAAAAAGGAGGAAACGAGGAAAGAGAAAAAGAGCAGGAGAGCAACGCTGGCAAATCCTGAAGACAGGTGACAGAAAGGAAAAATCCCAGACGACAGGAGAGAGAGAGAGAGAGAGAGAGAGAGAGAGAGAGGCTTAGTTTCGTAAAAGAGAAAGAAAGTGGGTGGAACAGACAGTGAGAAATAATACGTGTGAAAAAGAGGAAAGAAATATACTTTACAACAAGAGAAACAGAACGAAAGAAACGATGGAGAGAGAGAGAAAGAGAGAGAGAGAGAGAGAGAGAGCAGACCCATGAACTCACTGAATAACTGAACGCTCGCTCTCTTGTCCCATGAATGTAACAAGAGACCTGATGCGCCCACGGTTGATCTGTCGTCGCACCTGTTCTCGCACCTGTCCTACCTGTTTTGCCTAGTTTATAATTTTTTCCTACCTGCCCTTGCACCTGTCTGACCTCTCCTCACCCTTGTTTTTCTTTTGCCTGTCTTTTCTTATTTGTCCTCGCACATCTCACCTGTCCTCGCATTTTACCTAGCTTGACACCTCTCCTCGCACTCGTTATACATACCTTTGCACCGGTCTTCACACCTGCTTGCTCACCTGTCTTACGTGTCCTCGCATTTATCTCTGCACTTGTCCCCTCTTACGTGTCCTCTCACCTGTCCTACCTATTGTCACACTTGCCTTACCTTTTCTCGCATCTGCCTCACCTGTCCTCGCACCGTCTTACTTACTTAACCCCTTCCATGAAATGCCTTTTTTTTTATTATTATTATTATTATCATCATTATTTAGTCTTTCCACCAACAGAAGGTTTTATTCGCTTCAGAACAGACCTCTAAGCCAAAAGTTGAATTTTGGCTTCGTTTTTTCAAAGGTCTCTAATGAGGTACTTTCAATCTCATGTTTGAAGCTAAATTAATTTAAAAATAAAAGGTCGCCGTGTTAAAAAGGTTAATATCTCTTGCGCACCTGTCTTACTTTCGCGCTCCTGTACTGCTGTCGTTTCATCTACCTTTAATTTTCTCTCTCTCTCTCTCTCTCTCTCTCTCTCTCTCTCCAGTTTATCCTTTACGTGTATTTTTTTTTTCCTGTTTATATTTTACCTGCGAATTGTTAAAACTTTCATTTATCTTGTATCACACGGTTATAACTTGTCATATTCTCGTCGGGTAAGGAAGCTCCC
>NC_136979.1:2202500-2225000 GCF_032717465.1 Coenobita brevimanus
GACTTTTCTTTGTCTCATCAATACTTTTTCTGTCCCCTCCAGAAGAGGAGAGGGAGGGACCACATTCACCCACACTCAGACAGAGGCCCATGAACTTTCCATAATTACAGTACACTATTTCCCTTTTGCACCCCTCATCATAACATAATTAGGACATTATATATAGGACATTAACACAACTTGTATAATTCAGCATCAAATGTGGGGGAGGCGGTGGCTCAATCGGTAGAGAGGTGGCCTGCAGTCCTAACGGACCCAGGTTCGAATCCCTGCTGGGGCAGGGAACAGTTTAAGGATTTGAATTTCATTAAATCAGGCTTTACTGATCTACCAGAAGACCCGCCGATGTCGTAAAAATACCCCCGCTAATACCAATACACCAGCCCTGTATGAGACAGCCCTAGCATGTATTCAATATGGACGGTGGGTGTTAGCGCCGAAGTGGTGACATGTAGAGGTGTATGGTATGTAGGAGGACTGCTGGGCCTTGATAGCAGGGTGTGAATGCCCAGAGTCGTACGCACACACACACACACACACACACACACAAACAGTCATGAAACTTTCCAACAGCGCCAAAAAACGTCAACAAAACAAAAATTTCACTTCGAATTTCGTTGATATCCACTGACCCTGAAGGTGTCTGTGTTTGGTATATAAATGTAACTCTTTTTATGTCACTCATTTAATCTATTTATCTACCTATCTATCTATAGCCAGGCGCCATAATCCTGTAAGGGGTGGCCATTTGTCTTTGAGTTAGTTGTTTTGCGGGGAGGGTCACCAACCCTCCACCAACCCACTTGCTGATGTGTAGGAAACACGTGTGGGTTGGTTATATGGTTACCACCCAGCGTTGCAAATATAAATACAGTAATAGCGTATTCGTATAAATCCATATACATTCATTACACTTTTTTTCAGCCTGAGGAAGCGTTTTAATTGCATAACAGATTAAATTTAGGGCTCATTTTTATCATCAAACGTATTTAAACATGTCCATGTTATTAACTTAACGTTAATTACATATACTGTATTTTTTGTAACTGTTTGTGTGTGTGTGTGTGTGTGTGTGTGTGTGTGTGTGTGTGTGTGTGTGTGTGTGTGTGTGTGTGTGTCTACAATTAATTAACGCCCACAGCACCTTTTCGACATAAACATAAAACTCTCAATGGTAAAGTTTGTAAACATTCGCCGCGCCATTTTTAGCATACCTCAATGTAAAAACTTTCTTCAGTAAAAACAGGTAACATGCCGAACATCTGTCTGGCATTAGGAAAGTCAAATATACTCTTTTTTTTTTTAATGTAGGAATTGCATCGCGTAGGGAATAAGTGGTACTGCTGAGTGAACAAAATCCATGTAGTTGTGATGTAGTGGTAGATAAATAGATAGATAGATAGACAGATAGGTAGAAAGATAGATAGTGATAAATGAATAGATGAATAGATACATATTTTATTGTCTGCGAGTAGTGTTGTTGATAGTGGTAATGAAGATGCTAGTAGTAGTAGTAGTAGTAGTAGCAGCAGTGGTGGTGGTGGTGGTTGTGGTGGTGATGGTGGTGTGGTTATGGTGGTGATGGTGGTGTGGTTATGGTGGTGGTGGTTGTGGTGGTGATGGTGGTGTGGTTATGGTGGTGATGGTGGTGGTGGTTGTGGTGGTGATGGTGGTGTGGTTATGGTGGTGATGGTGGTGGTGGTTGTGGTGGTGATGGTGGTGTGGTTATGGTGGTGATGGTGGTGGTGATGGTGGTGTGGTTATGGTGGTGATGGTGGTGTGGTTATGGTGGTGATGGTGGTGGTGGTTGTGGTGGTGATGGTGGTGTGGTTATGGTGGTGGTGGTGGGTTGATGCAGAGATGGCGGTGATAGTAGTAGTGTTGGTGGTTGTGGTGGTGGTAATGCTGAAGAAGAGTAGGGATGAAGATGGATATGAGTGAAAATGCGGTGATAGTGATGGAGATGGCGATAGCGGTGAAGATGCGTATCGGGTTGGTCGTGGTAGAGGTGACGGTGATGGAGATGGCGGTGGTGGAGGTGGCGGTGGTAGAGGTGACGGTGATGGAGATGGCGGTGGTGGAGATGGCGGTGGTGGAGATGGCGGTGGTGGAGATGGCGGTGGTGGAGATGGCGGTGGTGGAGATGGCGGTGGTGGAGATGGCGATGGTGGAGATGGCGATGGTGGAGATGGCGGTGGTGGAGATGGCGGTGGTGGAGATAGTGGTGATGGAGATGGCGGTGGTGGAGATAGCGGTGAGGTGCAAGGTTTTAAATTCCGTGGGAGAGAGGATGCGGGCTTCCAATGCACGGCCACCATTCTTATATATCACTCACACTTTTGCTCATCCGAAATTTCTTCCTCGTCCCTGTATCTTTATTAATCAAGGAAGCGAGTAGGAGGAGGTCTAGGAAGAAATGTTGAAGATAAAATTTAGAAGAAGGAAAAGAAAGAAAAGATAGACAGATAGAAAAGAGAGAGAAAAAGAGAGAAAAAGGGGACAAATGATAAGCCCAGCAAGACAGTGTATCTCCACATCACATATAATATAGGTAACCATGAACGGATCTCTGAATAGTATCATAGTTAGCCCTAAGCCATATAGGTAGATAGATAGATAGATAGATAGAGATACACAAATAGATAGATAGATAGATACACAAATAGATAGATAGATAGATAAATAGATAGATAGATAATATTCTCGTGTCCTTACCTTATTTCAAGAACGTGGAAGGAGCGAGGGGTGAAGACTGCTAAGATTATCAAGTAGAAAACCATAAAACTTACTTTAAGCTTGGAAATTTAGCACTGTTGAGGTGAGCATTTAACCCTCTCGCTCCCGGGACGCACCTGGCTCCTTAATTGAGTCTAAAACAGGTAATTTTATTCGACTGAGCGTATTGGTAGTACAGAAGGTAATCGAAGTAGTTACCGCCTCTTAACCAATGGGGATCTAGCACTCTATAGCACCTTTACGATAAAGTCCTGGAAACTATAATGTATTTTGTGGGTTTATAGTGCCGTGAAGAGAATATAGAAGCGGAAATAGCAGGAAAACGGTTTAGACGTGGAAGGGAAGGTATGAAATATGTGCGTTGATTCATGCCGTGTTCTCGTTAGCAGAGAAGGATGTTAAAGCACTTCTTCCTTACTAGATTACTCCTATTTATGTATATTGTGTGTTAATTATACTGTATGTAACCTGCGTCTTTTTAAGGGAGATAACATACAAAAAATAAATCGCTAAGGAAGAGGTGCAAAGAAAGCCTAGTAATACCATATTTTCGTCGAGTAAATACTACTACTCTACTATACTGCTACTGATAATAATAATAATAATAATAATAATAATAATAATAATAAAATAATAATAGTCATGATCCGCTGAGATTGCGCGGCTCTCCTCTTGTCTGTTTTTTATCGTTACCGGTATTCATTTACTTTCGTACGATTGATGTTTATGTGGCTTTTGCATTAACATTCTATGCCCAGTGGATATAAAATTGCTGACTGTTAGTTGAAATACAGTTCTGGTGGGGTAGTTATGATATTTTCCGTGGGTGGATGCGGGGCTTTTTCCACTATTTTTATTTATTTTCTTACAATTATTGCTTATATGGTGTTATCTATTAAGCGTCTGTGTTCAGTGGTTATGATTTTGCAAGCTGATACAAGAAATACACCATAAAGGGGTGAAAAAGGGCCAAAATATATGGGAACTAGTTTTTTGGTTGATAGAGACGTTGCCGCGTGAGTGCTGCGTCCAGGTACGTATTCTAGTAGGCCAGTGTGTCGCTGAAGTACCAAATCATACCTCTATTTCTTCGCATGGGACTTTTATATTCCCTTCTATGTTGTTAATGTAATCAAAGTTAATATTAAGGAGGTATAAACAGCATATATTCTTTTAGTAAGATGTAGTAAGCGTAATAAATAACTAAGAAGGGAAGTATAGTTTCTTCTTAGTAGACGAGTTAAGATAGCCACTCCTTGAATATTACGCGCCGCTCCCCACCTTCCAGTTCAGGCGATTTTTCCGTAAATACAACTTTCGTGGCATTTTTCATTAAACCTCTATTCCCATTTGAAATATCATTGCAGACTGATAACAGGAATACGCCATAAAAGGGGTAAAAATGGCCAAAAATGCATGGGAACTAGTTTTTCCGGGGAGATCAGGAGACATGACTGCTTGAGAGATCATGTATTCCTCCGCGTCATTCTAGGATAGAAACAGAGTTTAAATGTTGCAGGTTTCACGCCTCTTCTATTTTTCACTAATATCTTGGGACATTTGCGATAGATTCGTTGAAACTATATATATTTTGTGAGTTTATAGTGCCGTGAAGAGAATATAGAAGACAGAGAAGCGGAAATAGCAGGAAAATGGATATAACGTGAAGGATAAGGTAAGAAATCTGTACTTTGTTTCATACAGTGGTCGCGTCGGCAGAGGTGGACGCCAGGCACTTCTTCCATACTAGCTTATTCTTGTTTCAGTATATTGTATGTTAATGGTATAACCTGTGTGTATATTTGAGATAAATATTTATCAAAAAATAATTCGCTAAGCAAGGGTTGCTAAGAAGGCCTAATGATACCGTATTTTCGCGGACTAAATACTACTACTACTACTACTAGTAGTAGTACTTCTCCTCCTCCTCCTCCTCCTCCCCCTACTACTACTACTACTACTACTACTACTAATAATAATAATAATAATAATAATTATGATAATTCACGGTTAGTATGTGTTGTGATTCTCTCTCTCTCTCTCTCTCTCTCTCTCTCTCTCTCTCTCTCTCTCTCTCTCTCTGTCACACATCTTCTTCAGGGCCACTTTCAATCCTCCCCTTCCCTGCCGTCTTCCTATTCATCTTGCCACCCTCTTCCGAAATGACTCTCCCTTCCTCCTCCTCCTCCTCCTCCTCCTCCGTCCACACAGACATCAATTACGCCTGTTTTATAATTCATGTGAAGTGTCATTGAAGAGGTCGCTTTCACTATCTCTCTGTCTCCCTCCGTCCCTACTCGCTGATTAAGTAAGTCTCCCCTTTGACCCGCTCTTGTCTGTCCACCTTTTCTTTGTGTCTTAGAGAGAGAGAGAGAGAGAGAGAGAGAGAGAGAGAGAGAGAGAGAGAGGGAGAAAATAGGTCAATGGATAGAGATTGACCCCGTAATTCAAGAGGTTAGATACAGCCGTTTATCAACACAACAAGAGGTGAATAAAGTAAGTTAATAAAATACAAAAAAAGATAAATAAATAAAGAAAGAAATAAACCTGATAGCAGCAAGAATAAATCAGTGTAACCTCCTTTGGCTGCCATATTAATCTTTATTTACGTATCTAATAAACCATTCCTCTTAAATTCACAACCGTTTGAACTTTTTATTACCCAAAGATATACTGGTGAAATTTGCACTGCCAGATTATATACTGTTGATTTTCACACTGCCTAAATCAATACTTTTTGAACCTATACTGTCGAACTCTATACTCTTTTAGAATATACTGCGTAAATCTATATATATACTGCGTAAGTTTAAACTGCTTAATGGAGGAACGAACGTATCCAGACAGCCATCTTTCTAAACCCCCCTCGCAGTTTAAAATCTCACCCTCCATTTTTTTTTTTACACCGCCTTTGACAGTGTAATCACGAGTCGATCTTCTTGTTGCCAAAATCTTGGACATGTCATCAGGCAAACGTCTTCACCGCCTTCGTCAGCGTCTTCCCCTGGGCCCCACTTCACAAGGGACGCTCTGCACACACACACACACACACACACACACACACACACACACACACACACACACACACACACACACACACACACACACACACACACACACACACACACACACTTTTATCAGTCATATTCCTTCCGCGCGGTGATCATAAACACACGCAAAATTAACTGGGGGAGAGGTCAGTCAGGGTTTCTCTCTCTCTCTCTCTCTCTCTCTCTGTATATATATCGCATCGCCCTCAATACCTCCCCACGCCGATCTGAAAGGACACTCCCGGAAGATCTAAGAGGAGGAAGTTGTTTGAAAAGTTTGCGTTTGGAATGGCCGTGACAGAGGCAGGCGGAATTGGAGGTGGGGGGTGTGTAGAAGAGAGAGAGAGAGAGAGAGAGCGAGCGAGCGAGAGAGAGAGAGAGAGAGAGAGAGAGAGAGAGAGAGAGAGAGAGAGAGAGAGAGAATGTAAGAAAGACACAGAAACAGATGGAGACCGAGAGAGAGAGACTGTCCACACCTCGCACTCCGCACCTCAAAAAAATAAAAAGCAAGGAAAAAAAAATCAATTTACCTGCATACTGGAGAGGCGGGAACAAATTGAGTCGTGTCTTTATCTTTTTTCTTCTTTTTTCTTTTTTTTGAGACGGCCGCCTCGTCGATTTTATATTCACGAAAGAAAAACATTGGCAACGCAGAGATTTCGACTCGTCCCTCCCCCCCAAAAAAAAGACAGGAAAAGAAAAAAGAGAGATAGGAAAGAAAAGAGAGAGGAGAAAGAAAAAATCGAGTTAGGAGGAAGTAATCTAAACTCGTGGTTGACTTTCTTATGCCGGACTTGGACTTGCTGCGAAAAGTCCAACATGTCCTGATTTGCGTCTCGAGTCTATACAGCCTATGAGAGAGAGAGAGAGAGAGAGAGAGAGAGAGAGAGAGGGAGGAAAAGGAGAGGGAGAGAAAATCCAGCCACAACACGAGTAAAGACACACATCTCATATACTCATCATTTTCCCGACACAGTGAAGCGTAAGAACATCACCATAGCAACGGTGTCATCTCTCAAAATCAGATGACTTTGTGTTAAAATCCTGCTTTCTCCGGACGATTTTACGCAGCTTAGGGGAGGATTTTAGGACGGGAGGATTTATATATAGAGTTAACCCTTCGACCACGGTAAATCCCTCCCCCCAAAATGAAAAAGTTGCTGTTTGTAGTTAGTATTAAGATGCAAACTTGTCAAGGTAATGAGGATGTGAAATGCGTTGATGCAGGAAGCCTTGTAAACTAATCAAGAGGTGATTGGACAGCAGTTACAGTCTTCCTCTCAAGCAACTTTCTGACACTTACTTGTCTGCGTGGGTGTGGCTGTGGGAGGTGATATGATGAGCGCTGTGTGTGTGTGTGTGTGTGTGTGTGTGTGTGTGTGTGTGGACGGACCAAGTTTTAATAGAGTTGGTGGTCTCTCCTCCCTCGATTATTTCCAAAGCATCTGGCTTCCTCAAACTCCCACACCACCAATACCACCAAAATACCACATAATATTAATAAACTCATGTGAAAATATACCACTTCATACCACATTAAATACCACATCTTACTAACACTTCATATTAACACTTCATACTAACGTCTCATACTAACACTTCATACTAACGCCTCATACTAACACTTCATACTAACGCCTCATACTAACACTTCATACTAACGCCTCATACTAACGCTTCATACTAACGCCTCATACTAACACTTCATACTAACGCTTCATATTAACACTTCATATTAACACTTGTAGGTCTGTGTTGTGTAAGTAATCTTTGGCGATATTACAGTGATATAAGAGAGAGAGAGAGAGAGAGAGAGAGAGAGAGAGAGAGAGAGAGAGAGAGAGAGAGAGAGAGAGAGAGAGAGAGAGATCTAAGCCCACAACAATACGGCTTCAAATGGCAAACAAGGAATTTTCTCGAGGTATATATGACTGAAATAATAATAATAATAATAATAATAATAATAATAATAAGAAGAAGAAGAAGAAGAAAGAGAAAGAAAGGAAGGAGAAGAAGAAACAAGAAAATAATAATACAAATAATGATAATAATAATAATAATAATAAAGGTAATTAGTGTCAAATGCATGTTAATAATTTCCCCTCGACATAATTTCTCTCCCTCATGAAAAATTAAGTACCCCACAATGAAATATTCTGAGTCCATCAACACTTGCTGGCACATAAGAGAGAGAGAGAGGGAGAGAGAGAGAGAGAGAGAGAGAGAGAGAGAGAGAGAGAGAGAGAGAAACTGGAATGCTGCAGTTTATTTCTCTATATTTAAACGTGGAATCCGTGGAACAAATAAGCGTCAGTAAATCCACTTTCAGGAATTAGTCTCTCTCTCTCTCTCTCGCTCTTTCTCTCTCTCAGACTACTAGTATCCATCATCCTCTCTATTATTCTGTCTTTCTGTTCAACAATCTGTCTTTCTTCCTGTCTGTCTGTTTACCTGTTTTTTCTATCTGTCTGCATATTTGTCCGTCCATCCATCCATCCAACTATC
Organism: Coenobita brevimanus; assembly: GCF_032717465.1. Taxonomy (NCBI): domain Eukaryota; kingdom Metazoa; phylum Arthropoda; class Malacostraca; order Decapoda; family Coenobitidae; genus Coenobita; species Coenobita brevimanus. The sequence continues at coordinate 2,210,792 of NC_136979.1, forward strand.
TGTCTCTCCGTCTGCCTACCTGTTCGTACCTGTCTATCTATCTGTCTATTTATCTATCTATCTGTCTATTTATCTGTCTGTCTGTATTGCAGTTTCTGTGTCCGTTTGTCTGTCTGTCGTTTGCACACAAATAAAAACAAACGAGCATATACACACAAACAAGCAAGCAAGCACACACACACACACACACACACACACACACACACACACACACACACACACACACACACACACACACACACACACACACACACAAGCCAGCAGCGAGGCCAGAGAAGAGGACGTGTTTTGCCTGTTGCCTGCTGTCATCTCTTATCTCGTCCTAAGCGTGACACGACCCTTCCCTGAATGATCGAGTGTGACAGGAAGAGGAAGTTTGTGTGTGTGTGTGTGTGTGTGTGTGTGTGTGTGTGTGTGTGTGTGTGTGTGTGTGTGTGTGTGGAGAGCATTGTGCAGGTCCAGCCCCGTGTGCAAGACTTCTCCCCATCTTGAACCAGGCAGAGTAAGCTTAAACAGTTTCTTAACCCTCAAGCCTCATAAGCGTCCACAGTGGGGAGTAAAAATAAATAAATAAAAAATAAGTAAATAAATATATAAATGTATGTGTATGTATATATATGTAATGTACGCATGTATGTAAATGTATGTATGCATGTATCAGTTGAGAGCCCAAGTCCAATCGAATGAGCAGAACTGTAATTGGCAACTATGAGCCGATAGACGGAGGACAGTACGCTAATTACCTTTCCAGCTACACCCCACCCTGTAAGGAAAAAAAAATATAGGTGTTATTAACTAGAAAAAGTACAATAACAATCTGAGAAACTGCAGCGATAAGACACGTGAAAACTGGAAGCACGAATGTATGACAGTTATACGAATGGTGAAAAATAAATACAACAACAAAATCATTACGAAATCTGGGTCAAAAGTGTAATATATTTGTACTAACAAAAATTGGAGAAAGTTTTACACAGCAACAGAAAGCGAAAGAAGAAGTAATTGCCTCGGAAGGTTTCTATTTTATATACGTATTTATCATTTCTTCTTTTCATTCTTTATTTCTTCTTGTTACTCAGTAGAGCCACGTAGAGTAAGACGCACATCAAGTGAGTGGACGGTAGGTGACATCGATACAACATAGATAGGCAGCAATATTCCATCAGTGTTATCGCAGTTATTCAAGCCAGTGTGGAAGTGTATGCAGAGGAAGGCAAACTGTAGGATTTCGGACACTGGCAAGGCTGAGTTAATTTTCAAAGGGATTAATTGTGACAGAACACTCGGGTTTAGAGAGAGAGAGAGAGAGAGAGAGAGAGAGAGAGAGAGAGAGAGAGAGAGAGAGAGAATAGACGGACACAGACAAGTAAAGGATATATAGACTGATGGACGGATGTGTGTGTGTGTGTGTGTGTGTGTGTGTGTGTGTGTGAGAGAGAGAGAGAGAGAGAGAGAGAGAGAGAGAGAGAGAGAGAGAGAGGATGGAAGGACGGACAGACACAGACATACAGATAACGGATATATAGACTGATGGACGGATGTTTGTGTGTGTGTGTGTGTGTGTGTGTGTGTGTGTGTGTGTGTGTGTGTGTGAGAGAGAGAGAGAGAGAGAGAGAGAGAGAGAGAGAGAGAGAGAGAGAGGGAGGGGGAGGTTAAAGAGAACGAGTGATAGTGTATTTTAAAGAGAGTGAAACTGAATGTGAGTGAGAATTTGAGGGTGAGAGAAATAGAAATCATTCAGACGGGAAAGAATACATTGATGAAAGAAACAGGTAGCACTTAGGTGAGCGAGCGAGCAAAAGAATATCAGAGGGAGGAAACGAGGGGGAGTAAATAAAAAATAATAACAGAGAGAGAGAGAGAGAGAGAGAGAGAGAGAGAGAGAGAGAGAAGAGAGAGAGACAGACAGACAGATGAAAGATAGACAGAGAGACAGACAGGCAGGCAGGCAGACAGAGAGAATTCCATGCATAGAAAATGGAAGAATCTACCTGCAAGAGTGACAGAGAGAATGAGAAAGCAGGTATGAGTAAGAGGCAAGAGAATGCGTGTGAGAAAGTAAGAAAGTCAAAGAGCAGAAGAATGATACTGCCTAAGTGCAAAAATTGTGAGAGTGCGAGTGAGGCTGGGGGGAAATGTGGGCGAGAGAAGATAAAAGAAGATTTGAGTAAGTGTGTGTGTGTGTGTGTGTGTGTGTGAGAGAGAGAGAGAGAGAGAGAGAGAGAGAGAGAGAGAGAGAGAGAGAGAGAGAGAGAGAGAAACATGACAAAAGATGGACTAGAGAAGCAAACACGGATGAAGTAGGAAGTGGATTTGAGACGATATGCAAAAGTTATCCTACCCCTCACTAGATCCAGCGTCATCAACTAGTGTATATAAATTGGGAGAGAGAGAGAGAGAGAGAGAGAGAGAGAGACCAATAGACTGACATCCCAAATTATGTTGTTTTGGTGTTGCCTTTCTGTCATCACTCATAATCCCTACCCTTCTCTTCCCTCCTCCTCATCTCACCTCCCCTCTCCCTGCCTATATCCCTTTCTATCTCCCTTTTTATAGCCTCGTGTCCTGTATAGCTTTGTATAGCAGGTGGCCTCTTCTGTATTTATTTACATGGTTAGATATGTGATGCAAACTTAGCTATACATTTTCTTTTTTATGTTAGATGGGGAAGTTGTAGTGTGGAGTAGCGTTTATTGGTGGTGGTTTAGGTGTACGTACTCTCTCTCTCTCTCTCTCTCACACACACACACACACACACACACACACACACACACACACACACACACACACACACACACACACACACACACACACACAGTGGTCGCAAGAAAAACGCCTCCAAGCCTCTCTTTCACTTCTCATCACTCATCTTCACCAGTTGAAATCATTTTCTCTCATGCTCACCTTCACTCCTTCCTTCTCGTTGTCAGTCTTCCTCTCCTCATTCTCTCAGCTTGTTACTCCCGCACTGTATCCATTCTCTCACATTCTCTGGCTTTTTTTCTGGATCTTTGTCTCTCTTTTCCTCCCCATCCTCGTCCCGTAACCCCTTCATTCCGGTGACTTGTTTTTCATTTTGGTCTGGCTAACTTCAGGCAACTCCAGCTCAAGGAAGACGTTCGAAATAAAATGGTCTGACACATCCTTCATTAACCCTTTTACTGCTATACCCTTTTCACCTGAAATTGGCCCAGATTTTCGTCCTCTTGAAGCTTGTTTCACGTAGCCCAGTAGTGAAAATAGTGGTACGGCTCTACGTCCTCTCCATGGCACTTCTTCGTGACTAGCATTGTATTCTAGGGTTAATCTCCACTTACAACACACTAGTCAAAATAGAGAGATGGCAATTTTAGATTAGGTTAGAGTGAAAAGGGTATAGAACGTTCCGCTATTTCAAGGATATAATCTAGTGGTAACTCGTAAAATATTTTAATTAAGTACTCGGTTTAAAGAGGCTGTATTAATTTTCCTTATATCTCTTACTAATGTCTTCGTATTCCCTCAAGCGCATCTTACCTCCTCGTCTACGCTCACTCATCCCATCCCCGTACTCCATCTCTCTCTCTCTCTCTTCACTCTCTCCTCGCTTTCTCTCACTCCACCCTTCTACCTGTCACTCATCTTCTTACTTTCCCTCCTTTTCCCTACCTTTACATTTTAATTTTCACTCCCTTCCATTTCTTCTACGCTTCTACTTTTCTTTCTTCTTTTCGCTTCCCCAGTCCTCACCTTACCACTTCCCGTCTTTTTCCCACCTTCCCTGTCCTTCCAACCTTCCCTGTCCTTCCAACCTTCCCTGTCCTTCCCGCATTCCCTCCTCTTCCCATTCCACCCTCCTTTCCCATTTCCTCTCCATTCCCTTTTTCGTCCCCTTCCGAGTTCTACCTCTCCCTTCTTCTCACTCCCCCTTTTTCTCTCTTCTTCTCTCCTCCACTTTCCCTCCGCCCCTTATTTCCCCACCCCTACCCATATCATTCTCCCCTCCCCTTCCTTCTTTCCCCTCCCATTCCTACCCCTCTCCCTCTCCCATTATTTCTCCCCATCATATTCCCTTTCTTTTACCATTTCTCATCCTTTTCCATTTTTCTTTCACTTTCCTTCCCCTCCCTTTCCTACCTGTCCTTCCCTTTCCATTTCTCTCCCTTCCCTACCTTCATTTTCCTTATTACCCTACCTTTATCTTCTTTATTACGTATGGTACTCACATCTTACACCTGCGTCACACTACCGCACTCCGTCACTCCTCCCTCACCTTCTCTAACACGTGCCTCACACTACGCATTTCCTGCCTCGCCCTGCCTGACTCCTACCTTACCCTGCTCATCTGCGTCATTCCTACCTCATCCTCTCCGATTCTATCCTCCCCTCCCCCCACCCCGTCCTTCCCCTGTCCCACCCAGTTCACCTGAGTGTCGCAATAAATATTGATTAGCACTTAAAGTGGGTGGGTGGATGGGTGGAGTGGTGGGCAAGGGAGAGGGGGTAGGGTGCGGAGTATAAGGAGTTGAGATGAGGGAGGAATGGTTGAAATGGTGGGTAAGATGAGGGTATGAGGAATTAGGATGAGGTAGGGTAGGGGAAGGGGTGTGAGGGGATAAGCTGAGGGATGTGAGGAGGATTGAGTTAGGGTAATGAGTTTGAAGGGATGGGATGAAAGGCGTGAAGGAGTAAGGTGGGGGTGTGAGGGAGTGCAGGGTGAGGAGTGTGAGTCAGGGAGCAAGAGGGAGTGTGTAAAACTAAGGGTGTAAGAGGGAGGGCTGTGGGGTACCGTATACAAGTTAGGGTGTAAAAGTGTAGAATGGGTGTAAGAGTGAGGGCGTTTGAGTGAGATATGGGTGAAAGAGTGAAGATATAAGAGTCAGGGAGTGAGAATGAGGATGTGAGAGTGAAAGTGAAGGAGCAAGAATGATGGGGTAGGTATGGGGTGTTATGATGTAAGAATGAGAGATATCAGGGGGAGGAGTAAGAATGTGGGGGTAAGTGACGTTTGTGAAGATGGAAGAGTGAGGGATTTAAGAGCGAAAGAGTAGGAGTGAGAGTTTACGTGCTAGGTAAGGGGAGAATGGGTGTTTATTTACGGGTATGAAGGTGCTATACTGCATCACGTGTAATGTGCCTGTGTAAATGGTTAGGGAGTGATAGCATGAGAAAATGAAAGTGTGTGTGTGTGTGTGTGTGTGTGTGTGTGTGTGCGTGCGTGCGTGCGTGCGTGCGTGCGTGTGTGTGTGTGTGTGTGTGTGTGTGTGTGTGTGTGTGTGTGTGTGTGTGTGTGTGTGTGTCGTAAAGAGGGCTACCAGACTATGCTATTCGCCGCTGCTTCTTTGTTTTATTTTAAGGGATCTGTGCGAAATATGAGCAAAAAAATAATATGAAATGTGTATTGTCGAATATATGTCTCACCCTTTCAAAATATATAAAAATTTATGAGAGAGAGAGAGAGAGAGAGAGAGAGAGAGAGAGAGAGAGTATATCTGGACAGCCCCAGTTTATACATTTCTCTGGTGAGTATTAGTCTGCTTCTTCCAACCTCCCTCCATTTCTGTCTCTCCCTGCCCTGCGGTGCTGTACTTTGCCTTGCCTTGCCGTGTCCTGTCCTGTCCTACCTGACCCAGCTTTGCCTTGTCCTGCCCTCTACTCCCTCCTCTAACCTCTCCTCTTATGCCCTGCCATGACCTACCTTCCCCTGCTCTGCTGTGTCGTTCCCTACTCTCCCTTCCCCTGCCCTGCTTTGCCCTCCCCTACCCTGGCCTGACCTGTCTTGTCCTGCCCTTCTATTTTCTCCCTTACCTTCTCTTGCTTGGCTTAGCCTTACCCTGGCCTGCCTTGCCCAGCCCTACTCAACTCTACCCACCCTTATCCTACCCAGGCAAACCAAGCCTCACCCTGCCTTGCCCTTCCCAACCCTGCTCTTCCCAACCCTGCCCCGCCCTGCCCCGCTCCGCCCCATTCGCCACAAGCGTCCACTCGACTTGGTAATCCATGTAAGTGCACCCACGTTTTTGCTCGGGGTGTCCTCAATTTCTCTACGTCTCAATCAGGAGGGATGCAGCAGTGTCCCGCAAGCAGTCCTCCACGATACCAAGAATTTTAGACTGCCAGAAGGAAAATTTATATACCAGGTGGTCCATTTACGCTTCTTATTTCTTTTGTGTTGCTGGTACGGCCCGGTCAGCGTTACCAGTGTCTTTCCTGAGTTTTTTTTTTTTTCCTTCGTATAAACCTTTTTGTGCTTTGTAGTGGCTGTTTTTGTTCTTATTTCTATTTTTTTGCGTCCATTGATTGTCTGGTTGATTAGTAAGGTAATGAGGCAGCCAAAAATGTCTTCGGTCATCGTACAAGCAGACCTAGCCGTCCTGACAACACGCAAGATTGGAGAACGGAGTATACGGATTCTCTCTCTCTCTCTCTTAAAAAAAAAAAATCCACCTTTTCCCCTTCCCTTCCAACCTACAGAATTTTTTACTCTACAGATGCACTTTCTCTTTTCCTCCTCCTCTTCTTCATCTTTTCTCTCACCTACCTCTACTTCTACCCTCTCCCTCCCTCTAAATCTTCTCTCTTTCTCATGCAAAGCTGAATTCATCTCTGTTTCTCTCTTTTCCCTCTCTTTCAGCAGATATTTTATTCCAAAACTCTTCAACTTCCCCTTCTCTCTACTCTCTTTTAGCTTCTCGCTTCCCCTTCTCTCTATTCTCTTCTCTCTCAATTGTGTAACTTTTTTCTAGCTTTCAAGTTTTACATCTCTGTCTCACTGTATTATCTCACTTTCTCATTTTTCCCTTTTATTCTTTCTTTCCATTCCCCTCCCCTCTTAACCTATCTTTATGTCCTCTTTTTTCATCTATTTTTCATTGCCTCACCTCCACCTTCCTCTTTATTATTTCACTTTCTCACTTTTCCCTGTTGTTCTTTCTTTCCTCTCCCCTTCTCTCTTAACCTCTCTTTAGTTACTCTTTTTTTAATCTATTTTTCTTAGTCTCACCTCCACCCCTCTCTCTATTACCTTTTTTTCTTACATTTTCCTTTTTCTCCATCTTTCCATTCCCCTTCTCTCTTAACCTCTCTTTATTTCTTCATCTTTTTATCCTTAGTCTTACCTCCGCGTCCCTCTGTAGTATCTCACTTTCACACTTTTCCCTTCCTTCCTCCCTTCCTTCCTTCCTTCCTCCCTTCCTTCCTTTCCTTCTACTTCTCCCTTCCCTCTCCCCGTCTCTCAGTTAACTTTTCCATCCCCTTTTTTCTTATGTTCCATACTTTTTGGTCCTCCTTCCTCTTAGTTACCACCTCTGACATCTTCCCTGTAGCGTTTATTTTATTTATTTATTTTTATCACCCACATTATCATAAAACAAACACTTTTTTCTTTTTTAGTTTCCCTCTCCTTCTTATTCCTTCCCATTTTCTCTGTTTTATCACTTTCCTTCCCCCCCCCTCTCTCTCTCTCTCTCTCTCTCTCTCTCTCTCTCTCTCTCTCTTTCCTTCCCCTTCCTTCCCTTTATCTCTTTCCAAATAATATCAAAACAAAATCCATCTCACCTTCTCCCCTCTCTTTGTCCATTTTAATTGCCTCTCTCTCTCTCTCTCTCTCTCTCTCTCTAGACAGCTGGATAGATAGATAGATAGTTCAGTAGATTGGTAGGAAGGTAGGTAGGTATGTATGTAGGTAGGTAGATAGATAGTTTGATTTTTTGACTGATTCATTGACAGACAGACAGACAGACACAGATAGATAGATAGACATATAGGTAGGTAGGTAGGTAGGTAAGTAGGAAGTTGATTGACTGACAGATTGATGGGTAGAAAGACAGACGAAGTAAATACTAAATAAAGCTATACAAATAATAATAATAATAATAATAATAATAATAATTCATCTGACAGCTTCCCCTTCGCCATTCCTACTCTCCCATCTCCCTCTCTCTCCACCCAAACGCGCGTCTCTTGAAAACTCCTTCCACTGCCCCACGTCCCAAGCCTTTTCGCCAACCATTTCTCTCAGCTTTATCAGCTTTCGTTCGCTTTGCTCTCTCTGACGCCCGCCCCTCTCCCTACTCCAAAGTCAGGTGGTCATTTACAGGGGAGGAGGCCAGAAAAGGGCACAGGAAAAAGGAAAGAAAAAATAGTTTTCCGGAAGTGACTGAATGTGGTGGAATTTCTTTCGGGGTAAATAACTTCCCCAGAGTGGGTGGTGAAATGGTCATCTTGGTCCGTGTTTGGTCTCAGGGCTTATATTGTGTGTGTATGTGTGTGTGTGTGTGTGTGTGTGTGTGTGTGTGTGTGTGTGTGTGTGTGTGTGGAATGGTCATGTTGGTCCGTCTTTGGTCTCAGGGCTTAAATTGGTCGTGTGTGTGTGTGTGTGTGTGTGTGTGTGTGTGTGTGTGTGTGTGTGGAATGGTCATGTTGGTCCGTCTTTGGTTTCAGGGCTTAGAGTGTGTGTGTGTGTGTGTGTGTGTGTGTGTGTGTGTGTGTGTGTGTGTGTAATAAGGTGAAATAAGGAACTGGACTTCTGACTGAATAAATTTTCAAGGAGACTTTTATTTAACTGGAGGAGTTAGATGTAGCCTTCAAAAACCCTTAATATGAGAGGCTTTTCCAAATTAAAAAAAAATAATAATAATCGCCTAGAGAGCAAAAAATATATATAAATAAATAAAATAAGTGAAAAGGTAAAGAAGAAATTATGGGTCCACTAGAAAACCCACATATGGAAAAAAAAAAATAAAAAATATAGGAATAAAAATAAAAATAAAAAAATAGATAAAAAATCGAATAAAAATATATTTGGTGTCAGTTGTATAAAGTTTGATAGAAGTGCAATTTTTCGGGCAAAGGCTGTGAGTGGAATGAGAAACGAAGGGAGTAACTGACCAGAGAGAGAGAGAGAGAGAGAGAGAGAGAGAGAGAGAGATTCGACAGACAGACAGACAGATAAAAGCAGTCGGATAGATTGTGAGTCATTTAACACAAACAGACGGACAGAAAAACGGGAGAACACACAGGCACAAAAACAAACGGGTAGCGTAAAGAAAAACAATAAAAGAAAGTGAACAAGAGCTTCCCACACAGACAACGAAAACAGAGAAGAAAATGAAGACAAAAATAGCAGATCCACAGAGAGGAGTAAAAAAAGAAAATATAAAACAAGAAGAACAAGAAATATAGCCAGAAAAAGGCAAGGAAATGAAAGAAAACAACCATTATCGTCCTGAAAACCATTAAACAAAAAGAGCAGAAGCACACACGCACACAAAGAAAAAAAGAAAAAAAAAAGAAAACCAATTGCCGGCCTGAAACCTGTAAAAAAAAAGGAACCAGAAGTAAAACCAAAAAAAAAAAAAAAAAGAATAATAATAATTGCCTGAAAACTGTTGATCCATTGTCAGTCAGTTAATCGTCAAACCATTTTCAATATAACACGCTTGCATTTATGTAGTGGGGGAGGTGGGTACAGGGTCAGGATTTTAGCGGAGTCCCCCTCTGACCTCGTATATTTCCCGGCTTGGCTTGGGCGAGTGGGTTAGCGACTGTCTGTGTGGGTTTGTGGATGAGTTGGGGATTGGTGTGTATGTGGGGGGGGGGTGATGGGGGGTTGGTGTGTGTGTGTGTGTGTGTGTGTGTGTGTGTGTGTGTGTGTGTGTGTGTGGAAGGATATAGATTTGTAAAAGTTCGCCAATTCTAGCTTAGTTATCGCTTAATCTGTGGTTCGGTTCGGTGTGTGTGAGGGTGGGTGGGTGAGCTGTGGTGTATGTGGGTGATAACTGAAGGCTGAGAGAGAGAGAGAGAGAGAGAGAGAGAGAGAGAGAGAGAGAGATGGGAAACTCATTTAAACCTGAGCTTGTTACCTTTGCTACCATTGCCATAATTGGGATGGATTCAGTATATTTTTATAACTACCACCAGAAGACTTTTTTGAGTTGAGAGTGAGTATGTGGCCCTGAGAAAGATAACATGTATGCTATCTTGCTCATCGTAAATATTGATCAAGATCCCCCTTAAAGTACGACCCAGCTCCTCTCGACTAGCATAACTCACAGGCATCCACATCAAAAATCAGTTTCCCTTGAATAAAATTACCAGTATGATCTTTGACGCACTGTGTAGCTTTTCCTGACTAAGGCGTGTATTAGGCTTGTATTTTTCCTCATAATCTCCCCGATGCAAGTGTAATTAAGTCGGCAATTGGCGCTTAATTATGCATTCCAGCTCTCCAGGCTTATTTGGGTAATGTCGCAAAAATTCGGTGCTCCTGGCAATGCTTAGTCCAGAGTCAGAGCGCCATTAAGTAAACACTCCATTAAGTGAAGCAGAAAGTCACTTGCGACACTCACCCGAATTGCACCGCTTCTTTGCACGCTGTTCTCGCTTCACTTTACCTGTATCTCTAGCTTTAATTAATTTCCAGCTTCCATTATAGCTTTGAAGACGGCTATATCTCTTAATCCAAGCCTACCGTATGTAAAAAAAAGTTTCAAGATTTACTCGACTTTTTTTCCCTTCTGTATTTTTTCTGTCTTAATTTTCTCTCCTTTTTTCTTTTTTTTCTTTTTTCAAGAGTACATATTCTTACTTCAAGCCACCAGATAAGAGGGAGGAATTTAAAGATAGTTTGGAGTGTTGCGAAATACACACACACACACACACACACACACACACACACACACACACACACACACACACACACACACACACACACACACACACAAAGTCAAACGCAGACTGTCTATGGACGTGTGGATGGGAGCATAAAACCAATTTCTGGCTTGCCTGTGTGTGTGTGTGTGTGTGTGAGAGAGAGAGAGAGAGAGAGAGAGAGAGAGAGAGTTGTAGTTGTAGTTATGGATGTGGATATATATGTGGATATGTTTTAAGGTTGCTTAAGGGATTCTATATTATACTCAAATGGGTGGATATGTGGATGTTGCTGGGTATTCATGAGTGCAGGTGTGGATGTAGGTGTGGATATTCATGTGGATTTTATATGTAAATGTGGGTGGAGGTATGGATGCGGTTGTTGATGAAGATAGTCGTGTGGATGTTACTAGTATTTGTATAGGTGTCATGAGGGTGTGGGTATGCATGTGGACTGTAGCTATAAATTTAGATGTGGATTTAGCTGTGTATGTGGATGCAGATGTGGATATGAAGATGTGAGTGTGGATATGATACCACTGTTGATATAGTCCTGTGGATGTGAATAAAGAGGATGTTGTATGAATGTGGATGTACTTTTGTAGATGAGTGGGTATTTATATAGACAAGGATGGATACTGATGTGGATGTGGGCAAACCGAAAAATGTGGATACTCTTGTAGGTGGATATTCGTGTCCATATCGGTAGTTACCTATGTGGATGTAGATAGATATTCGTGTGGGTGTGGACGATCTCGTAGATGCGGGTATTCGAGAATCTGGTTACTCGTTACTGTGGATACTGGCATATGTAGATACTCGAAGATGTGGATACTTGTAAACATAGGTACTGGTAGATGTGGATATTTGTTTAATTGGATAATTGTGTGGATATAAACAGATACTTCTGCGGGTGTAAGTGGATATTCGTGTGGCTGTGAACTGATATCGAAAATTCGTGAAAACTTAATGTGGATGTGGGTGTGGATACCGGGGTAGAAGAACACGAATATCCACCTTTCCGTACCTCGCCACTTCATCATGGTCCTTCCTCGGTATGGTTCGTAAGGCCTTTTGGGGTACTACTTGTCCTCGTAACTCCCCCTCTAACTCCCATGTGACTTCCCATATCCACACACACCCACGTCGCCACAGCTGTCGTGTGCTCTCCTACTTTATTTATTTTTTTTTTATAAAGCCCCTCCACCTGCCCCGTGTCACTCCAAATTGAAGCATACCCCCTTGGTGATACGGTGTGTGTGTGTGTGTGTGTGTGTGTGTGTGTGTGTGAGAGAGAGAGAGAGGCCAGGTAACAGTCGTGTACCTTGATGCACTGCCATTAATTCCCCTTCACAATGCACCGACCTAGAGATATTCTGAGTTAAGCCGGCAGGGGTTGGGTTGGAAGCTTATTCTTTAGAGCACAGGTATTGTTCAAGGGGCTTAGTTCATCTCGGTTGAGCGCTGCGGGGTATTATCTGTAATGACCCTCTTTTGATCATAAAAAAAATCATTAAAATTACTTACTGCAACTGCAATCGAAAATCAGCCTTGAATATCCAGCGTTTCTGAGTTATGCATGAAGAGCAAAGACATTATCAACAAATATCCGACCCTCTTTTTATCAGCATTATCTTCTCAAATTTAGTTTTTACTTTAGGTGGAATGGAAAAGCTGAATGAAAATATAATTGATCTTTTTACGATGTGATTCAGAGTAGAAGGAAATTGCAGTTCCCTATTTACCACCCCAAATATTATATCTAAGGAAGTATAGAGCAGTTTTCACCTCAAATGTTGAATGATGAATAGCTACAGCCTTAAGTCAGTGAAGGAATAAGGTTTTCTTGCTATCCATCCTCGCCAATTTTCGTCCCGTTTTTCTGCAGCCAAAGAATTTATCAGTAACATTTTTTTTCCCGTCAGTCCATAAAGAAAATTTAGTAACAAGGAACTGGGCAAAAAAATGATCTTACTAGTATTGATGGATTGGTAATAATTTTGTTTTTTTTAGCGATATTTTCACGCATCATGAGAATTTTTGCTTTCATTTTTACGTAACCCAGTCTTTCAACACGGAACAAAAAAGAAGAAAAAGAAGAGCGTGGATTCAGCGATGCTTGCAATTGATGTGACGTATACGAGATCTTGACAGAAAAAGAAAAAAGGGGGAAAGGAGGAGAAACGAGGAGGAAGAACTGCGGTGAAACGTGGGAATGTCTCGGAAGATATGAGAGGCCCGGGCGGCGGCAGATAAGGAAGACGGAGAGACATGTGACGGAGTGCCAGAGATAGTGGTGGTGAAGGTGGTGGTGGTGGTGGAGAGGGATATTTGTTGTGGTGGTGGTGGTGGAGAGGGATATTTGTTGTTGTGGTGGTGGTGGAGAGGGATTTTGGTGGTGGTGGTGGTGGAGAGGGATTTTGGTGGTGGTGGTGGAGAGGGATTTTGGTGGTGGTGGTGGAGAGGGATTTTGGTGGTGGTGGTGGAGAGGGATATTTGGTGGTGGTGGTGGTGGTGGTGATGATGATGGTTGTGAAGGTGATATTGGTGAGGGGTATTGATGGTCGTAGTGGTGGTGAGGGATAGCAGTGGAGGTGGTGGTCGTGCTGTTGATGGTGATTGTGATAATGGTAGGTATGTTATGACTGTGGTAGTGAAGAGGGAGAATAGTTGTGGATATGCTTGTGGTGAGAGCACTAAAGAGGTAGAATATAATGAAGATGAATCACATGGGTAGTGGTGATGGTAGAACTGAGGTTGGTGGTAGCGGTGGTGATAGATGGTGATAGTAGTAATGGTGATAGTTATGGTGACCCTGTTAATAGTGATGACGAAGATAATGATGGCGGTGTTAGGGGCAGTGATGATGTTAATGGCGATAGTTGTGGTGATTGTGGTAATAATGATGATGAAGATAATGATGGTGGTGTTAGAGGTAGTGATGACGGTTTTAGCTGCGAGAGAGGAGTGTTATGATTATCGATGTGGCTGAAGCATTTGTGATGGTGTGGTATTTGTTGCATAGTACTGCCCTGGTATTTATAGTATTGTGGTAATTGTGGGGGTAACGGATTTGTGGTTGTGCATGAGTATGGTAGGCTAATTGTGGCTGTGTGGTGGTGCGGTAATGTGGTATTTGTGGTATTTTGGTATTGTGGTATTTGTGGTATGTGGTATTTGTGGCATTGTATTTGTGATATTATGGTATTTGTGGTATTGTGGTATTGTGGTATTTGTGGTATTGTGGTATTTGTGGTATTATGCTATTTTTGTGATTGTGTGGGAGTGTGGTATTTGTGGTAGTGTGGCAATCTTAGTGGTGCTGATTGTGGTAGTGATGGGAGTTGTGAAGAATGGTGTGGTAGGTAACTGTGGTTGTGGTGGTATTCACGGTCTGCATTCCACTTCGCGATGAGCCTGACTTATGGGGTAGGAACGAGTCTCCTTGGTTACTAGTCAAAGCGACCTTCTAATCTGAGTGCACCTGTCCATCAACTGAGCTGGAAGGGGTAAGGGATCTTCATCATAGAAATTTTCCTTAATCTTCTTTTATTTATTTTTTTTTTTTCGCACGTAAAAA
>NC_136979.1:2230000-2257500 GCF_032717465.1 Coenobita brevimanus
AGGAGTTGCGTGTGTGTGTGTGTGTGTGTGTGTGTGTGTGTGTGTGTGTGTGTGTGTGTGTGTGTGTGTGTGTGGAAGGGGTACTGTGTTTGTGGGTGAGTGTGTTTGTGTCTGTAAACAGGTGATTGAGTATGGGGTCTGTTTGGAGATGATGGTTGCGATGTGTATTGCTTGTGTGACTAGGTGTTGTGTTGCAGGTTTTTTTGTGGATGTTAGTGTCGTGTTGTATGCTGTGTGTGTGTGTGTGTGTGTGTGGGTGTGGGTGTGTGTGGGGGTGTTGTTTTTGGCTGTGGGTGTTTTATTGCATGTTTTGTGGCGTGGGTTATGGGGACCTTGGGAAATTTTAGTGTTCTGAAATGCCCAAGTTTTAGTAGCGCAAGTAACCGAAGGAATGTTTGTTTTACTTCTGTTTTAGACATTTTAGTTCCTTGAGACGACGCTGGTGGGAAGAATAAGGGAGTGGGGAGAATAAGGGAGTGGGGAGAATGAGGGAGTGGGGAGAATGAGGGTGTGAGGAGAATGTGGGAGCTGGGAGAATGAGGGAATGGGGAGAATGAGGGTGTGGGGAGAATGAGGGAGCGGGGAGAATGAGGGAGCGGGGAGAATGAGGGAGCGGGGAGAATGAGGGAGTGGGGAGAGTGAGGAAGCGGGAAGAATGAGGGCTTTTTAGGTCATCTAAGGCCATCAATTCAACCTAGGTCAGTAAAGGTCGATGCAGGTCATGTCTCAATACTTATGTGCCAGAATTCAGCCCAGGTGGTGCAGTAATTATCTGTCTTTTCAGGTAATGTTTTTCTGGTAGATTGAAACAAGAGGGCAAGATGGTGATGGTTAGAGGACCACAGTGAGTATTCCCTGTGAAATTTGGTGTCATAGAGGCATTGAATTTTTATTATATTCACCACAGCAGAGGAAATGGGTGTTTAGGGTGGAGAGGAGTGGGCGGGATGAACTGGCTTGGTGGGGAGTGGTGGGGCATGCCGAGGGAAGCATCGCAGACCTATGTGTTGTGGAAAAAGGTGTTATAAATAGGCCGATAAGATAAAAGGTAGGGATGGAAATAAGTGGACTGGGTGGGCGGAAAGGAGTGGGTGGGGTGGGTGGGATAAGTTTAGGTAGTGGTGGGGTATGGAATAACGAGTACACCCAGTAAAAGTAGGATTCATATGACGCGTGGCTTTGGTAACTGGAACAAATTTATCGTAAAAGTTCAATGTTGGAGTAGAGACAGGACGGGTGGGTGGCGGTGCCGGTGGGTGGAGGGACAGGGTGGGCAAAGTACAGCCTGCGAAAAATGGGCGTTGTTTGAGAGACGGTGTTGATGTTGAGAGGAGACTTGTTGGAAGAGTTCGAGTTATTGTTTGTTTATTTATTTATATTTTTATTAGATGATTTACGTATGTATGTATGTAGGTAGGTATGTATTTTTTTGATGGGATGTGGTGGGGGAGGTCGAAGATGGGCATGGTAGGTGAGCAGGGATGGGCGATGATGATGATGATGGTGGTGGTGGTGGCGGTGGTGGGAGTGATCATTGGTAGCGTACACCTGAGATATTGTATGTCGGTCGGTGTGGGCCTGACGACTCTCAAGCCAGAGGATGTAAAGCGACAGAAAGTTAGGGACGAAAGGCTCTCATATACCTGACGTCTCAGTGCGCAGGTAAGAAAACAGGCATTGAAGGGTGTGGTTGAAATGGGGAAGAGGAAGTTGTTTTTTCAATGTCCCTAAGATAATGTGTCGTAGTAATAATAAAAAAAACTAAAGACGCGATCGTAGTAAAGGGGAGAAGATAGGGAAAGCAGATTGTCCTCCCAAAGCAAAATAAAACAGTTTGGAGGTGAGAAGAATTAAGAAAAGAAAATCGAAGTGAAATGGAGAACAGGGAGAAAGCAAGGTGTCTTTCGTCAGCAAAATAAAATCACCTCGAGGCAGAAAACATGAAAAGTTGGAGTAGAGCAGAAGTTCAGATGGGGAAGGAGACTTTTGTAGAATGTATATAAGTAAGTAAAATAAGTAAATAAGCAAATAAAAAGATACGTATAGAGGTGGTGGTGGTGGTGATGGAAGGGTTGAGGTAGATGGGGACGTTTTGTGATAAGTAAGTAAATCATAAACAACCAATGAATAAATGAATAGATAAGTGAATAGATAGATAGATACATAGATAAATAAATGGATAGGTAGATAGATAGATAGATAAATGGACAGATAGATAGATAAATGGATAGATAGATAGATTGATAGATAGTATAGAGGTGGTGGTAGTGGAGGGATCGATATGGGGAAAGGGACGTTTTGTGGATTTGTTCGAGTTGCCCATATTTTGTGCTGGTATCGGATTCTGGGCGACAACCCGGCCTAGCGCTTCCCTTACCCACTTACAGATCGATGCCAATCCAAACCCCACACCCACACATCCACGCAGCACCCACACCCATACCCAGCTCCACACACCCGCATGAGCACCCAGATCTACACTCACCCCCACAATCGCATCCTCACTCACACCTACGTCCACATCCACAATTCCACATATACAGCGCATCCACACCAGGACCCAGTTCCATACTTACACCCACTGTCGCATCCACATTCAGACCTACATCCACAACCACACCAACCACACACGCATCCTTACATTCTCAGCTACACCCACACCATGGCACACCATTTTCACAGCCATATCCACACACACACACACACACACACACACACACACACACACACACACACACACACACACACACACACACACACACACACACACACACACACACACACACACACACACACACACACACACACACACACACACACACACACACACCTGACCCTCCCTTCTCTCTCCTGTTCCCTCCATTTGCTCACCTGCCCTCGCCTCCCTCGTCCTCCCCCTTTCTCCCTCTCCCTCCCCCTCTCTCCCTCATCACCCCAGCTCGAGAAAACACGCATTTGCATGTCCTAGTTTTTTTTTTAAATCTCCCCTGACTCATTTTAAAGTTTTTCCATTTTTATTTCCCGTTTGCATTTTTCTGTAGGTTTTTTTTTTTTTCATTTTTTTATATTCCCATTTTTCTCTATATTTTTCCGTGCATCTACCTCTCGCTGTAGATTTTTTTGACCAATTCTTCTATATATATATTTTTTTTTACTTTCAGCTGATTATTTTATTGATTTTTTCTTCATACGATTTTTCTTGTCGAAGAGAGAATTATCAGGAAAATCTCAAGCTCAGAATATTGACGGCGCTAAATGAAATCCTCTGAATCCAAGTGACAAGGGGATTTTTTTCTCCTTTTTTTCTGGCTAGTTTCAGACGGTTTTACTCAGCTTAGGGTCGAATTTTCTTGACTGGGGGGGTTTGATACAGCTTCAGTAAACCCCCTTTGATTTATGAGGCTTTTTATTGGCTGAATAAAATCGTCTGCTAAGTTGAAGAAGAAGAGAGATGTCGCGAGGATTCCGGAGGTTTACATTCTCTCTCTCTCTCTCTCTCTCTCTCTCTCTCTTTGTTTATCCCTTGCATCACCTTGACCTCTGACCATTTGGCATGAAAATCGAATAATATTTTTTTTTTCCTCGCCACACACAAGAGAGAGAGAGAGAGAGAGAGAGAGAGAGAGAGAGACCTTGAACCCTGACTCTGACCTGTGTTGACCTGTGATTGATGTGCTCAAAAATTTAATAGTTTTCCCAGACTCAAAAAAATGTGTATGTTATTTATGGTCCCAGTCTGTTAGGTATTCATGAGATATTGTGTTAACGTACATGCGCACACATACATACATACATGCTTAAATACCGTACATCAGACAGCCAGACAAACAGAGAGATAGACATACTTAAATACAGACAGACAGACAGACATTCATCCACACGTACACACAAACATACACGCACACATACATAGCCTACATACATACATACGTACTTACATACACACACATACATACATACATACATAAAATGGCCTCGATTACAAGAACAACACCTTCAGTATCTATATAAAAAAAAAACACTAATGAAAAAAGCGACATATCGACAAGAAAAAGACAAAAAAATCATCAGTGCCAAAACAACGACCTGCAAAACGAGCCCTTCTCTCTCTCTCTCTCTCTCTCTCTCTCTCTCTCTCACACACACACACACACCTAGTCCACCTCTTCCCAAATTCGCTATTTTTTTCATGCATACATTCAGCACCAAGCCATGAACAGCGCTGCTACATTTTTTCTAAGAGAGAGAGAGAGAGAGAGAGAGCCACAGTGATCACGGGAGGCGAAAGAAAAGTCCTACGGGCCCACAGGCTTCCAGTGGCTCTGAAGTTGGGGTAGGACGAGAGAGAGAGAGAGAGAGAGAGAGAGAGAGAGAGAGAGGATACAAACTGAGAGTATCACGTACAGGGCATGGTAGGAAAAAGAAAGTAGACTAATTGATTGGCTGAGAGAGAGAGAGAGAGAGAGAGAGAGAGAGAGAGAGAGAGAGAGAGAGAGAGAGAGATAAGATAGGATACAAGAAAAAGAGAAAGGAGGCAGTACAAGAAGTTGGGTAGACGGACAGAGATGGAGAGATAGAGACTGACAGACAGAGGAAAAAGAAGCGCAGAGAAGAGGAAAGAAGAGACATGCAAGAGACATTCAAGAGGGAGAGAGATACGAGTACGAGACACACGAGAGGTGCGAGAGAGACTCCAAAAAGCGAGAGACCAGAGAGACCCCAGGCCAACTTTATGAATGAGGTCGTGCAGGAGGCGAGACCCAGGTGGAGGCGTCGGCCCTGTAGAGTAAATATAAACTTTTTTCATTGAGTTACTTAGCACTGCGAGCCGCTTAAAGGACCCACGACACAAGCACTTAGGACGCGGGGCTGGGCGGGGAGTGGGTGGGATGGGTGGGAGGGACATGGGATAGGTAGGTGTGTGGGAGAGAAGGGGGGAGGTGAGGGGGGAGGTGAGTGGGGTGGGGAGAAGGAGGACAGGTGGGTGGATGGAAGGGGAGAGAAAAGGATAGAATGGGGAAAGGAAAGGGGGGAAACGCTAGCTGGAAGGAGGTAGGGAGAGAGAAAAGGAATGGATAGATAGAAGGAAAGGGAGAGAGGAAAGAGGGAGGGAAAAGGCGAGAGGAAAGTATAGAGGGAAAGAAAGAGGGAAAATAAAAGATGAGACGCTTAATGGATCCACGATTGGAGAGAGAGAGAGAGAGAGAGAGAGAGAGAGAGAGAGAGAGAGAGAGAGAGAGAGAGAGAGAATATAAAACTGTGGAGGAGAGAAATTGGTTGACGAGGAGGAATGGAGAGGAAAGGCAAATATCAGTTGAGGGAAGAAGCAAGAAGAATAAAGCTGGGAAGGGCCTGGAGGGAAGAGAGAGAGAGAGAGAGAGAGAGAGAGAGAGAGAGGTGCGACGGAAGAAAGAAATTAACAAGAGAAAAATTTAATAATGTATATTCTTATCCCAGAAGGAAATTAAGAGAAATAATATGAAGAAGTGAAGAAGATAGGAAGAAGAGGCTAAGAAAAAGTGAAGCAGTGAAGGAAGACGAGAGGAAAGGTTAAAAGAAAATGAGAAATTGTAAAAGAAAAAGAAAAAAGAAAAGAAAAGATTGCGTGTGAGGGAGCCAGCGGGATATGAAGAGAGGATGAGGAAAGTAAGGTGTAAAAATGAAGAGGCTGGGTGAACTTAGAGAGAGAGAGAGAGAGAGAGAGAATCAAAATAATTTCAGGTTATAACTCTACTATAGGGATTTGTTTATCGGAAATGCCTGATTTAAGATTTTTTTTTTTGTGCGTGTGAATTTTCAACCAAAATTCTCTCTGAATAAAATTTTCCCAAGAGCCTTACAAAAATAAAAAAAAAAGGCGTAAAAAATATATATAACCAGAAAGGGCTTGAGAATATATTAAATTTTCTTTGTACATAATACTTTTGTGTCTTTATATAATTCCAGAAGTTATATAAGGGTACGATTTAAGAACATACCTTTAAAGTTGTCTTGAAATAAAACTTAGAGAAAAGTTCTGCAGAAAAACACGAGAGTTGCAACACAAGGTACATCAGAGCTGACTCTAATTCTACAAGTTTACAGTAGTTCGCCCGAGAATCTCAAAAAAGGAGGGAAAATACACACAAAGACGCGGGAAAGAAAATGGGATATTAACGATAACTTTCCCGCCAATCTCAACCATTAACCATTCGCCAACGGAAAAAAAACTCTTTGTCCTGACTAAAATCGTCGCTCGTAAATTATAATGATATCTGAAAGGAAAGGAAAAAAATCGTCTGGTGGCAAGAATAATAAAAATAAGTATGGCACGGCAGATATACATGATGAAAGTAAAGAAAACGTAAACGAAAATGAATAAAAGCAAACGAAATAATGTCTAATAGCAACAACAATAAAATATAAAATTATTGTTGGGGTTAAAATACGGGCTTGTAAGTAAAGGAAATAAAGTCCATGGGTAGCGGGAATAATAAAATATACGAGTAAAAGCAGAGGAAGAATTAAAGCCACAGAACTGAGAGTAAAGGAAGACATACTGTACCTAAATTCCGCCTCAGCTTGGTGGAGTTAAGAGCCGGAAAATTAAAAGGTTCAACTCTCCCCTCCTCCCTCCTCCTCCTCCTCCTCCTCCTCCTCCTCCTCCTCCTCCTCCTCCTCCTCCTCCTCCTCCAGGCTAACTCGACCGTGATGCCGAAAGAGGCCACTAGGTCGAATAGTCAAACAGCCTTGGGTGACCGCGGCGGGAGAATCCTTTTACCTCGAGCCGAAATATCCATACTTCTGTTACCTGAATTTGCTCTTTTTGTTATAATTTCATTTTATTTTTTAACTGGGCGGCTTAGGTAGTGGTTTTATTAGCATTTTCTTTATTTCTGGACGATTCTGAACTGAATTGCAAAAGAGAAACAAGAGGGAAACCAGAATATAGCCGTATTTCGACGTCACTTCCTGTTATCCACTTCAGTCCGAGCATGTCACTTATTCAGCATTTTTCCTATCAGTAGACAGTTTCCTTCTGTTGGTTTATATTTTTTAACTGGTTCATGTCGATTAAGGAAGCTCCCTAACACCTTTTCCTAAGCAATTTATTTCTCTTCTTACACCTTACTGTCCTATTCTGTGTTGTATAAATCCTTCAAATATCGCCGTACCTTGCATAAATCACATATAAAAGGATAATACCCGCCATATCCAAATATAAATCGCTAAGGAAGAGGTGTTAGGGAGACTCTTGACCTGAAAAGAATACTGGCCATTGTTCTCATTAACCCACTACGCAGGTGCTCTCGCGATTATAATTATAGTCTGGGAGGTGCACAGAAAGAAAATAAATAAATAAATAAATAAATAGCGTTTGATACAGTGACATAGGTATTATAATTCATACTCTAGGACACCAGATATAATGTTTTTATAAAGGAGTCGAAAAATTGAAAACATATAAGCTACTGAAACATAATTTTTAGAGGAATAAGGTGATGAAACTAGAAATATTAAGACTTGAATCTCTCAATAAATAGGTGCGGTCTTTAATGAATACAGGATCCAGTCCTTTATTACACCAGCTGGAGTGTACGGCTGTGAGGCTAAGGTACACAGTTCAGACTCTTATGGGGAGAGTGACCAGGCGCCCGTCCCTGAGTGGCATTAGCCTAGCAGTTAACCCCAGCTGCTCTTTGGATTTTCAGTCTTACTTGGCACATTAACTTGCAGTGCTTTAACCAACTACACCATTAGGGCACCATAGGCCTAGGACACCACAGTCTCGTCAGTCAGTGTAGAGGCATATGAAGGTAGCGCTACATCAAATGAGTGGATGGCGAACACTGTCAGCCTCTGCAATAACACACACACACACACACACACACACACACACACACACACACACACACACACACACACACACACACACACGGTCCTTAATAGCTTAATCCAGCGTGGAGTCGTGAGGATGAAAGTAGGAAGAATAGGGAAGGAAGGGAAAGATACTACTAAGTTAAGGGAGGGATTGGAGGGAGGGAGAAGCAGGAGGGGAAGGAGGGGGGAAGAGGAAGACCAAGAGGAGAGATACTGGGGGAGAGGAAGAATGGGGGGGTCTGGGAGGAGAGGCAAAGGTGGGAGGGTTGGAAGAAATGGGAGAGAGAGAGAGAGAGAGAGAGAGAGAGAGAGAGCGAGAGAGAGAGAGAGAGAGAGAGAGACTGTGGTAAGGCAGGTAAAGAAGGCAATGAGAGAGGTAGGAGAGGTTGGGGAGGAAGAAAGAGGGAAGAGTGGAGGGTAAAAGAGAGAGAGAGAGAGAGAGAGAGAGAGAGAGAGAGAGAGAGAGAGAGAGAGAGAGAACGGTAACACACAAAGGGAGAGGTAGGCCTACAGAGGTATGGAGGGAGGGAGAGAGATTGAGACAGATAAGAAGGGAAGGAAGGGGGAAGTCACGAGAGAGGGAGAGGAAAGGGAAGAGGGGAAAAAGGGGGAGGCAGAAGAGGGAAAGAGAATGGGGGAAATAAAGGGAGGAGGGGAGGGGAGAAGAGACGAAATAAAGGGAAAAGGAGGAGAGGGAAGAATAGAGAGGGGGAGAAGAGAATGGGGGAGGCATGAGATAAGAAGGGGAAGAAGTTTTAGAGAAATAAGCATAACAGAAGGAGGAGGAGGGAATGAAATGGAGACGGAAAAGTTAGGAAGGAGATGGGGAGAGGGGAAAACAGGAGGGAGGGAGGGAAAAAGAAGAGGGAAGGGAGGGAAAAGAGGAGGAAGGGAGTGCTGGGGAGAAATGAGATCGGGAAGAAGATGGGGAGAGGGGAGTAGAGGAGTGGTGCGAGGGATGGGGTGCCATAACGTGACTAATTAAAAGATGATGAAGTTACCAGATGCCGGAGGGAGTCACAAGGTATGGTGCTTTGGTCCCTCGTGTGTGTGTGTGTGTGTGTGTGTGTGTGTGTGTGTGTGTGTGTGTGTGTGTGTGTGTGTGTGTGTGTGTGTGTGTGTGAGGACGTTTCTCAAGTTACACACGACCAGCAAACACCCGTCTCACCCACACGTAACCCGACGCAGTGGACGAAGGTTAAAACTGCGAAGGGAGGGGGTATTTTTACGACCCTCTAGTACTTGGATTTTATTGTCAAAGTTCCACACAGGTCTGAAGTACCGCTGCTGCCCCTTGTCCTCCCCCTTACGAATTACGGATCTGGTATTCCCGTAAATAAGAAGAAAAAAAGAAAAATAGTGTCAAACTTGTTACGGCTATTTTTTTCGTGTCACATGGATCTTGTTTACCTCTCTTTTTTCTTTCCATTTTGTCCCTTTATTTCACGTTAACTATATTCCTACTTTCCGTCCTTCCTTTACGAATTGCAAATCTGATTATTTGTTATGTTAAACGTATATATTCTCTCACTCCTTCCCCTGCATAACTACAAGATTTGGTTTTACATTAACGAAAAAAATACAAACAATATTACTGTCCCTTTTCTTACCTAAGCACCCCCGCCATTTTATTTTTTTACGTATTTACTCCTATTGCTCTTTCTCCATCCCTTGTGTATTATAGATCTGAAGACTCCCTAACACCTTTTCCTAAGCGACTTATTTTGCTTACTGCACCATTCTTCGTGCTACATAAATCATTCCAGTATCGCCGTACTCTGCATAGAAAACGTGCAAAAGGATATTAACCAGTCATATCCCAAAATAAATCGCTAAGGAAGAGGTGCTAGGGAACTTCCACACCCCACGAGAATACGAACCTCGGTCACATTGCCCTGGGGAAAAAAAATGTCCAGTGGCAAAATGGTTATTGCTGTTTTTCCTATTAGAGGCCTTTGTTTCCTCCTCTTTTTTTTTTTTACGAAGATGTTCCTCCTCCTCTTCGTTATCATCATCATCATCATCATCATCATCATGTTTCCCCTCCTCCTCCTTATCATCCTAATCGTCATCATGTTCCTCCTCCTCTCCTTATCATCGTCATCAATCATCATCATCATCATCATCAACATCATCATCATCATCATCATCATCATCATCATCATCATCATCATCATCATCATCATCGTCTCATCATGTTCCCCCTCCTCCTCCTTATCATCATCATCATCATCATCATGTTCCTCCTCCTCCTCTTTTTCATCATCATCATCATCATCATCGTCGTCGTGGTGGATAAACTCCCTCACTTTACGAAATATATAAACCTGTTCGTCTTGCCATTGAAGGAAAGAAAAAGGAAGGAAGTGAAGTCAGCAAGTTGGATATTGTTCCTTTTTCTCCCAAGGACCTCCCTCGTTATTGTATTTTTTTATGTATCTTTTAGTTCCTCTTCCTCATTCTGTCTCACGCATCTTTTCTTCCTCCTCCTCCTCATTCTCTCTCACGTATCATTTTCTTCCTCCCCCTCACTCTCTCTCACTTATCTTTTCTTCCTCCTCCTCTTTCTATCTCACTTTGCGAATTGCATGTCCAGTCGTAGCGCGGTGGAAAAAAAAATAAGTGTGGTCAGTGGGTTAGTTAATGCTATTTTTACTACGAAAAGATTTACATTGTATTTTTATTTCTAGTAGTAGTAGTAGTAGTAGTGGTAGTAATAGTAGCAGCACCCTTATTGTTCCTCCTACTATTTCTTCTCTTCCTCCCCCCTCTCCCTCCCTCTGGCAATTACAGATCAGTTCATACAGGTGTGAGAAATATCCGCTTGATAGGTTAATGCCGTTAATTAGTCTCTTGCTCTTCATACTATAAGAGGGCCAGCACTATACTATTTTCACCCTAACTATCCCTCCTACTATTCCCTCTCCCCTCCTTCCTCCTTCTCCACTATCCCTCCTACTATTCCCTCTCCCCTCCTTCCTCCTTCTCCACTATCCCTCCTACTATTCCCTCGCCTCTTCTTCCTCCTCCTCCACTATCCCTCCTACTGTTCCCTCTCCCCTTCTTCCTCCTCCTCCACTATCCATTCTACAATTCTTTCTCCTCTTTTTTTTCTTCTTCCTCCTCCACTATCCCTTTTACAATTCCTTCTCTTCTTTTTCTTCTTCCTTCTCCACTATCCCTCCTACTATTCCCTCTCCCCTTCCTCCTCCTTCTTCACTGTCCCTTCTACTATTCCTCCTCCTCTTCTTTTTCTTCTTCCTCCTCCACTGTCCCTCCTACTATTGCCTCTTCTCTTCTTTCTCCTCCTCTACTATCCCTCCAATATTCCCTCTCCTCTTCTTACTCCTACTCCACTATCCCTCCTACTATTCCCTCGCCTCTTCTTCCTCCTCCACTAACCCTCCTACTATTCCCTCTCCTCTTCTTCCTCCTCCATCCCTCCAATACTTCCTCTCCTCTTCTTACTCCTACTCCACTATCCTTTCTACTATTCCTTCTCTTTTTTTTCTTCTTCCTCCTCCACGATCCCTCCTACTATTGCCTTTCCTCTTCTTTCTCCTCTTCCATTATCCCTCCAGTACTTCCTCTCCTCTTCTTCCTCCTCCACTAACCCTCCTACTATTCCCTCTCCTCTTCTTCCTCATTCACTATTCCTTCTGCTATTGCCTTTCCCCTTCTTCTTTCTCAACTGTTCCTCCAACAATTCCCTCTCCTATTCTTCCTCCTCCACTATCCCTCCTACTATTGCCTCTCCTCTTCTTTCTCCTCCTCCACTATCCCTCCTACTATTCCCTCGCCTCTTCTTCCTCCTCCTCCACTATCCCTCCTACTATTCCCTCTCCCCTTCTTCCTCCTCCTCCACTATCCCTTCTACTATTCCTCCTCCTCTTCTTTTTCTTCTTCCTCCTCCACTGTCCCTCCTACTGTTGCCTCTCCTTTCTCCTCCTTCACTAACCCTCCAACAATTCCTTCTCCTCTTCTTCCTCCTCCATTATCCCTCCTACTATTGCCTCTCCTCTTCTTTCTCCTCCTCCATTATCCCTCCATTATTTCCTCTCTTCTTCTACCTCCACTAACCCTCCTACTATTCCCTCTCCTCTCCTTCCTCCTCCCCGTGCTCCCTCCTACGAATTACAGATCTGGTCGTAACACCGTCGAAAAATTCCAGTGGGCAGGTCGGTTATTGCTGTCCTTGCCCACCCTAGGACTCCCGCTTATTATTTTTACCTCGTCACGGGCGATGGAACTGAATGGCCGACAAGCAGAGAAGTTGAAGTTATGAAGGAAGTTGTGTCATATAAAACGGCGAAGTTGGCGACCCGTGAGCCTTTCCCCTTCCCCTGTTGTCTGGTGGTCTGCCCTGTGCGTGCTGAGCGCTGATTTTGCTGAGGCGCTGAGCGGATGGAAAGAGGGAGGCTAGGGGAATGAACAGGGGACAGGGGGAGATGAGGAGGTAAACGGAGATCTTAGAGTGAGGGAATCTGATAGTGAGGCTTGAGGCGTGGTATGGGAGGACGAGTGAGAGAGGAAGGTGCTGTTGAGAGATGCTTGGCTGTAGAACTGAAAGGACGGGAGTAGGGATGGGGAAAGGGAGAGATGAGATAAACGGAGATATTATAGTGAGGAAATCTGATAGTGAGGCTTGTGATATGGTAGGAGGGGGAAGGGAGGGGGACACGTGAGAGAGATTGATGCTTTTGAGAGATATTTGGCTGTGGAATTGAAGGGGTAGAGAGGAGAGCACAAGGAAATGAGTGGGGAACTATTTTATTTGGGAGAGAGAAGAGAGAATGTTGTAGGAAGCTTTTGGTATGGTTGAGGAGGAAGGGAAAAGGGACACGTGAGAGAGGATGCTGCGCTGAGAGATGCTTGTCTGTGGAATTGAAGATATAGAAGGGGAACCACCTGGGGAATGATGAGAGTGAAGAAGAAGGGAGAAATTGGAGATCTAGTGGAATGAAGAGAGTGAAGAAAACGGGAGAAAAGGAAATATAGGGGAAAGAAGAGAGTGAAAAAGAGGGGGAAAGAAGTGGTACTATGTTGAGGGAAGATGGTATGGGTGGCTGAGGCAGACGGAAAGGGGGACAGTTAGGGAATGAACCGAGAGAGGAAGGAGTAGAAGGGGAAATATGTTGAGGGAATGATGGTGGTGGTGTGTGTACTGGGAAGGGAAGGAAAGGGGCTAAGTGAGAGGGTGTTGTGTTGTCGAGATTTTGCTGCGACACTGAGCGGTAGAAAAAGGGACATTAAGGGAAGGAACAGACCGAAGAAGGGAGGGGAGTGCTCTTATGGTGCTGGAAACTGAAGGTGCTGCTGGAGAGAGGAGGGACAAGCAAGGATGTTGATGTTGATGATGATGTAGACCGAGGAAGGGAGGGGAGTGCTCTTATGGTGCTGGAAGCTGAAGGTGCTGCTGGAGAGCGGAGGGACAAGCGAGGATGTTGATGTTGATGTAGACCGAGGAAGGGAGGGGAGTGCTCTTATGGTGCTGGAGGCTGAAGGTGCTGCTGGAGAGCGGAGGGACAAGCGAGGATGTTAATGTTGACCAGCGAGGAAGGATGTTGGTGCTGAAAGGGATTTGTTTGTGGATAGCAAGGGGACCACTGTGGAAACGGACACAGAGGAAAGATGTGACTAAGAAAAGAGAAGCTAATTTGACTAGGAATATACAGTAAGTTGATGGTGTGTGTGTGGAGGATGAGAAATAAGGTAAGCAAGGAAGAGTGGTGATGACGGATGATGAGTCTGCTGTGGTAGTGAGCGGATGGAAATGGAGATGAAAGGAAAAAGAACAACGTCGAGAAAGGTATGACAGGTGAGAAAGGGGGATTGATGGTGAAGGAATGGTGATGATGATGAGAATAGGGAAAAAGGAAAAGAGACGGAGAAGCGAAGATGATCAACACAACTAAAAAAAAGGGAAGAATGAGGAGGGGTATTGAGAAAATGAGGCAAGGAGACAGAGAGAAAATGAGAAGAATAAGGGAAAACGAATTAGTGAGAGAGATTAGTGAAGGTAAGATGAGAAGAAGGAAAGGGAAAGATGGGAAACACTAATAAGAAATGGAGGGATCTGGCAAAGGAAAGATGAGGAAGCTTAGGTTAAATAAATATGGAAAGATGAAAGAAGATAGTAAGAGTAGGCACATGAAAGGAAAGGGAAAGATGAGGAAAGGTAATGTGTATGGGAATAGAATGAGAGAGAGAGAGAGAGAGAGAGAGAGAGAGAGAGAGAGAGAGAGAGAGAGAGAGAGAGAGAGAGAGAGAGAGAGAGAGAGAGATGGGAAAAATAAGTGAGGAAACGAAAGAGACAGATAGTGAGGGAAGAAAAAGGCTAGGAAAAGAAAGGGAAGAACAGTCACTAGAGAGATAAGAAAGGAATTATAACTGTTAAGATAATGAGAGTAGCAGGGCTGGTGGCGAGGGGAGGAGAGAGAGGGAAATGTGATAGGAAGGAAGGGAGGGAGGCAGGGAGGTATTTGAGGTTGTGAGGGAGGGATGAGGGAGTCGCTGTGAATAGAGGAGGGAAAGTTGATATGCTTGTGTGGGAAGGTTGAAAGGAGAGGGTACAAGAAGGGATGAAGGATGGGAAGGAGCAGGGATAAGGAATGTGATCTTAGGGGGATGATGAGACAGATAGTTAGAGTTGTCTGTTGTCTCAAGGAACGTAATTTCGATCTGTTTTTCGGATAGGGAACAGTTTGATGATGTGAATTTCGCCAGTGCTGTTTTTATTTGACTTCCACAAGACCCACCGACTTGTAATAATTCACACGTTCGTTAATACCACTACGCCGCTTCTGAATGAGACGGTGGGGTGTTAGCATCGAAGTGGTGACAGGTGAATGCGTGAGACGTAAGAGTAGCCACTGTGGTAGTCAGCTGTATGTCGAGATCTCTGCAGTTTTCAGAATGTGGTAACCTTCCTGCACTGTCCTGGGGTCATTCAGTGTGGCAACAACAGTAGTTTCAGGGCCTCTGTGGGGACGATGGTGTGTGTGTGTGTGTGTGTGTGTGTGTGTGTGTGTGTGTTAGGGAGTGCTGTATGGGTGTAGGTACATTATGAAGATCGCGTACATCACATGAATCCACAGCCTCACCTTGCAGTAGTCATGGTAACACAGGCTGGCCAACTGTACCATCTTGAATTTTAAAGTTCATCGTCTTTGAGGTGTACTGTTTGCGATTTTCATTATTTTTGAAATTCACCTGAGGCATGAAGCGCAATGATTTTTATGACACTGAAGAACATAATTTTACGAGGTGAACGTCGCAAATGAATGTGTCGACGGCGCGATTTTCAAAAGGACAATAAAAAGAAAATGTATTGTCTCAAAGCATCCCAGGTAATTTACAGAAGTGCAGAGCAAGTAAACAGCAGCTGATCTACTGGTCTTTCTGAGGTCGGTTGTTAAAGGGTAGGCTGTAAGTAGCATAACATACCATAACATAACTATTCTTAGAGTTGTTATTTTTTGTGGTCCCAAGTTCATAAGGCTTTAAGTAACGTAGCTGACATAACATAGCTTAACATACCATAACATAACTAACAACGATTCTTAGAGTGTTGTTGTTGTTGTTGTTGTTGACCCTCAGGCTAATCTAAAACGCGTATATGATGGACTGCAGGCTCAAGTTGCCCTTATCCTGCAATTCACATCCCTTCGTTTGGGGGGATTAGTTGGGGGATGTTTGTATACTCAGGCAGTGGAGCCGCCCAGTCATATTAGTGCCACCACGTGAGGGCGTCTCTATAGGCGTCCCTCTCCAGCAACATTTCGTATAGTAAATGACGAGAATACCAGAACAGGAAGGCAGCAAGAAGGGTGTATGATGGAAGAGGGTTTGTGGAATGGGGAGGGGGGATGGAAACAATATAAGTGAAGACACATGAGAGAAGAGGAAGGAATGATGAGTGAAAAGGAAGGAATGATCAGAGACAAAGAAGGAATGATGAGAGACAAGGGGAGGTAAAGGAGACAGATGCAAGCAGGGGTGTGGAAACGACAGAAGAATTGAGAGATACGAGAGAAAAGGCAGGAATGATGTGAAATGGGGGAAAGGGAAGGGCGCTGAGGAAGAGGAAAGAAGGTGTGATAAACCAGGAGGAGGAGAGGCAGGTGATGCAGGAGGGAAAGAAGGAAGGAAGAGGAGAGGAGGAGGAGGAGTGTTAATGGAAGGGGCGGTTGGGTGTTGAATGGGATACGGAGGGAAGGGAAGAGGAATGAAAAAGTGAGAGAGAGTTAGTGTTGCAGTGTTGGAGCTGAAGATGGAGGGAAGAAGGGCAGAGTTAAACTGAATTTCACTGAGAGAGAGAGAGAGAGAGAGAGAGAGAGAGAGAGAGAGAGAGAGAGAGAGAAATTCCATAGGTCAGGGAGGAATCACGAAGAAACTGGATCTCTTCAGGTGATGGATACGTGAGATAATGACAGTAAGAGGGAAAGTAAGAGAAATAAAGCAAGATAAAGAGGGATGGAGCAAGAGGAGGAGAAGACAGCAGCCAGACATGTTGGTGAAGAAGGAAGAGGAACGCCAAGGGTAGAGGGAGGACTCAAAAAGAAAAATGGGTGTCCTAAAAGTGATGGCGGGGTGAGGGAGGGCTTCGTAAACCATTTTTTATAAAGGAGACGAGAGAAAAGGGAGCGATCGAAGGGAAAAGGGAGTTCTCAGAGGAAACTGGTCGTGAGATATAGCTGAAAAATATTGATGGAGAGTTATGGGGAGGAGAAAAAAAAAATCATTGAAATATGGACGAGCAGTGGATCTGTGTGGATAGGAGGCTTGTTGGAAGGAGTGTGAAGATTGGGTTGGGGATAGGGGAGGAGGAGGAGAGGGAAGGAAGGAGGAAAAGGTAGCAACGGGAGAGGATAGGAGGAGGAATGGACGTGAGGATGGAAGGGAGGTGAGGTAGGAAGAGGAGGATGAGGAGGAGGAGGAGGTGGGGAGGCAGTAGGAGGAGAGATGGATGAGGAGGAGGTGGGATAGTAGGTGGAGGAGTGGACGTGGAGATGGAATGGTCAGGAGGACGACAAGAGGTGGGTGATTTGAAAGAGGTGGAGAAAGGAATAGAAGGGAAATAGAGAGAGTAATGAGCCTTGTGTGTGTGTGTGTGTGTGTGTGTGTGTGTGTGTGTGTGTGTGTGTGTGTGTGTACAGGTAAATGGATGTGGGTGTATGGATCGGTGTTTTTGCGCATTACATTGATTGGTTGTGCGTGCGTGCGTGTGTGTGTGTGTGTGTGTGTGTGTGTGTGTGTGTGTGTGTGTGTGTGTGTGTGTGTGTGTGTGTGTGTGTGTGTGTGTGTGTGTGTACAGGTAAATGGATGTGGGTGTATAGATCGGTGTTTTTGCGCATTACATTGATTGGTTTTGTGTGTGTGTGTGTGTGTGTGTGTGTGTGTGTGTGTGTGTGTGTGTGTTTTAGTTTATAGAAACGAAAGCAAATCGCACTAAAAAGAAACATTGTTAACGTCGAGACTGTTCTGTTTCTGATTCTATGACTATGGTATCTGTATTATGAGACTAAGACAAGGATAGCCAAGGATGAACGCTCTTCTCACCAACCAGTCTCTCCGGTGAAGTTGACGAGGAGAAAAAGGAAGTCCCAGTAATAATTATAATCATCATCATCACCACCACCACCACCACCACCACCACCACCACCACCACCACCACCACCACCACCACCACCACCACCACCACCACCACCACCACAACAACAACAACAACAACTATAATAATAATAATAATAATAATAATAGAGTACAAAGATCAGTAAACAGATGAGATTAACAACAGATTAGCAACAGATGAATCAGTACATCAAAACAGAAAACAACAGTGCAGGACAGGGAAACAGTAAGACGGAATAAACGCAAGAAACGGAGAATAAAAGGAACAGTATATCCTTTGAAGGGGGAGGGGGAGAAGGAAGGGAAAGGCCGGAGTGAAGAGGAAGGGAAGGGAAGGGAAGGGATGTATGAGGGAGGAGGGAAAGTCAGGAGTGAGGAAGGATGAAAGGGAGAGGGAAGAGGATGAGGAAGGGAAGAGGATGAAGAAGGGAAGAAGGTGGGGAAGGGACGAGGGTGTGTAAGGGAAGAGGGTGGGGAAGGGCAGAGGGTGGGGAGGTGAGGGGATTTTAGGGATTTGCCACTGGTTGTTGTGAAGTCTGGCAGAGGGTGTGAGTTGAAGCGTATATGGGGGAGGGTTGGTAGGGTGTGAGTGCAGGGGAATGTGAGCCACTCGTGTGTGTGTGTGTGTGTGTGTGTGTGTGTGTGTGTGTGTGTGTGTGTGTGTGAGAGAGAGAGAGAGAGAGAGAGAGAGAGAGAGACAGAGACAGAGACAGAGACAGAGAGAGAGAGAGAGAGAGTACAAAAACGACTATACAAAATGCCCCTCATACAGCAAAGCCGAAACTAAAATCATCCTGCAAAAGTGACACAGGGAGGAAGTAACAAAACTCTGCGGACCATTACTGCAATATTGCATCACTCTGCAGGCCGTGGTATGATTTGATTGCATCCACAGAAGCCATAACCCAATCGTCTGGTTAGAGATTAATTAAACGAGGAATGATGCCAGGTAAACGTTGTGTGAATTAGCGTTATGGATTCGTGGACCTGAATGGTGTTTCTTTCCTGGTAGGGACGTTAATTCTCTGTGCTTCTGGTGTTGATAGTGATAATAATAATAGTAATAATAATGATAATAATAACGATAATGACAAGAACGTGGGCCTTGCGTTTGTGTACCTGTTTCTTTATAATACGTAATGAGCCAGATTAAACGCCAATAAAGTTGTTTTTCCGAACAATGATATAATGATAACAATAACCAGTATTTCAATAATAATAATAATCATCATCATCATCGTCATCATCATCATCATAGTAGTAGTAGTAATAGTAGTAGTAATAGTAGTGTTGTAGTAGTAGTAGTAGTAGTAGTAGTAGTAGTAAGAAAAAAAAAATATGATGAACCAAAAACAGACAGGTAGAAGACTCGTTCATTTCGAGTTTCCAGGCCACATTTAATTATTTACTGGAGGCCACAGGCAGGAGGAAAGTTGGATTCACACTCTTAGGCTCCTCTAACCATTCTCAGTTGAATAAAAATTGTCTGGTGTTTACAGAAATAGATAACTAGAGCTGTCCCGACCAAGAGGGGGCTAATAAAGAGCTGCATTGAGTAAAGTTATTTGTTGAAGATTGTGGTCAGGCCAAGGAAGCGTCTCTCTTTATTTCTCCAGCCAGTCCTTCCTCCTCGTCAGCTCCCTCGATCCAGAAATAAAATCAATGTTTAAATAATGTCTTTCTTGAAATTAGCTGCCATCCAAGCCGTCAAGGGTGTCAGGTACGCACGTCAGCACTCAAGAGGCGCTATTTAATGATGTGTAATTAAAAGCCTTAATGAGGTCTTAATGAGGTGCTATAAATATGGTGTTTCCCAGACCCATACCATTCCATATGTATTTTCCTGTGAATGATGCCCACGATGTTAAGTAAAATATTAAGATTTTTTTCATCTACCTTTTTTTTGTTCTACTTCTTTTTAGACAAATAGAAAGATAGTTAAACACACACACACACACACACACACACACACACACACACACACACACACAGATAATAGACAGACCGATAGATAGAGGCCAATTTCGGCAAGATTTCCCACACATTCTGCTGATGCCATAAATCATCCCATGCCTCCACCAGGGCTTCTAAAATTGCACTTTATTTCCCCAGCCTGGAGGGTACTTAGCCCCCACCTCCTGCCTTACCCAAAACCATAATAGAAAGCTTTATAAACGGTGTGTTGTGTTTTCTGCCTTTTCTTATTATTTTTATTGCTGTTGTTGTTGTTAGTGTTATTGTTACCATTGTTGTCATTATTATTATCATCATCATCATCATTTCTGTTATCGTTGCCAGTGTCATAATCATTATCGTCGCCATTATCAGTTTCATCACCACTACCACATCCCACCACCGTCATTTACATTATTGTCACCACCACCACCACCACCGTCCTATCACTATGCTATCACCAGCCCATCATCATCATCGTTATGCAGTGTAATCACCACCACCACCACTATCCTGTCGTCATCATCATCATCATTCATCATCATCATCATCATCGTCACAACCGTGTCCCCTTGTAAAGTAAAAAATAAAAATAAATAACCATGTCCTGACGTGTGCTACATTATGAAACAAAGGACGAACACTTTTGAAAAACCATGTTATTTATCCTCTCTCAAAAACCTCCATATTTTCTCTCTTAACGTTATTCATTAAACATTTTGACACAGACCAGAATTTTCAGTACACAGAATTTCACAGACACACCAAAACTCAGGGAGAAACGTGGCTCGGATTTCGTTTCAATAAAGGAATAGTTCGTTTACCTTGACTTTCCTCACATTTTCGTCCTTTTGCAGCTTATTTCACGTCTCTCAGAGGCAGAGGAAGGTAATGTGAAAGTACTGCTCCTCGTCCTTTCCATAACACTCTGCGTTATTTTTTCCTACTCTTTTTATCGTTTTCATCCTCTTGCAGTTTATTTCACGCGGGCCAGTGGAGGAAAAAGTTAGTACTACAGCTCCACATCTTTCCCATAGCAATTCTTCGTGATTAACATCATATTTTAGCGTTATTCTACCATTACAACTCAGCATTTAAGAGAGAGAGATGGTAATTTTTGGCCAGGTTAGGATAAATGCACTATAGCAGTATGTTCTAGTGTTAATCGTTACAACTCAGCCTTTAAGATGGGGAGATGGCAATTTTGGGCCAAGTTAAAGTAAAAAGAGTATAGTGATATAGATTACGAACTGAAAAAAATTACTAGCCTTTTAATAATAGATAAATAATGATAACAGTGAAATTTTTCGCCCACAAAATACTATCAGCACAAAAACCAAAGCTGCCTAACTTCCTGCCTCTTCCAAGTTAGGGCAAGGCATGTCACCAACCCAGACAAGGAGGTTCAGGCAGGCAGAATGAGAGGAAGGAAGGCAGGCAGGAAGGTAGGAGGGAAGACATGAAGGAAGACAGGAAGCAGGGCATGCAGAGGCTGGGAAAAGTGGACATAGTATTTATCAAGAATCCAGGAAGTTTCGGAGATGCATCAGTGTCCTTGGAAGATTAATGTATCAAGAATCATTCAGATATTCATTTTTATTTTCACTAATATTCATTCTAATTTGGCTGCTAAAAGAGTGAAGGGTAAAGAATAAAATATGTAATTGTATTCGTGTTTTAAGCCAAGGAACGTTTGTGAATACGGAAGCAGCGTGTTAAGACGGAATTGCGGTGGAGACAGGGGTGGAAGTTGCGATGTTGGGTGGCAACTTGTGGAGAGAGAGAGAGAGAGAGAGAGAGAGAGAGAGAGAGAGTCGAACTGATTTAAGGGACACTTTCATTGGGTAGGATGTATAAAAATGTTGATGCTTAGATAAGGAGGAGACGGAATGGAATTTTGCAGTGAAATGTACAGTAAGAGAATCACAAGCAAAACATCGCCTTCACCCGCCTACCGGCACTTTTCCGCCTTCAGTACTTCTCATCTCTCCCCGAAGAGTATTAGTGGGTATCTTTCCTTCTCTTGCTATTTTTTGTTCCTCACTCTGGTATAAAAATTAGGTAGATAAATAAATAAATAATGTAACACCTTCCATCGTCACAGTCAGCAATGAAATGTCGACGAACGTTTGAGTATTAAAAAAAAAAAAAATGAATCGCTAACCACATCACTACCCTGAAGTCTCTTTTGCTTGCCATAGATTTTAGTGTCGGTCTTTGTCAGGGTTACACAAGAAGGTAATATGGACGGCTGTTCTGTTTATGTATATCACTGTACCGTTTTGTCATTTCCCAGCGTTTTTATCCGTTTTCTCGTGTTATTTTTAGTCCTTGTCTGTTATCACCGTTATCTCTCAGCTCCCTGTCCCACCTAAATATATGGTGAAACAGGAATTGAAAAGCAATGAAGGAGAAGAGTAATATTTGGTTTCTGTGTACCATTACTCTGATTTAAAAACATTGCCATGCTCCCGTGTCTCCTCCTTCCATGGCGTAAATTTTGAGTTATACAGAGATGTGTTTTTGACAGGCAGTTTTGTTATATAAAATTTTCGGTTCTCTGCTATATATATTCTTTCATTCTTCACCTCCCATAATCTCTAGTCTTTTTTTTTTTTCGCTCTCCATACAGAAATTTTTACTTCGGTTTTCATCTGGATAATACATGGACGTGTTTTGGACGGCTCTTCTGCTTTGTATCACTTCTCCATCTTACCACTATCTTTACGTTTCTCCATCCTACATAGCTCTCTCTCTCTCTCTCTCTCTCTCTCTCTCTCTCTCTCTCTCTCTCGTTTCTTACATTTTTTCACCTCCCACACTTAATTTTTGGGCCATTTTTCATCTGGGTTGTATAAAGACGCTTTTTTGGGACATGCATCTTGTTTACATCATTTTTTTTTCATAATATCAAATTTCTTGCATTTCTCCAACCTCCATAGCTTTCTTTTTGTTTGCGTTTTTCAACCTTACACACACACACACACACACACACACACACACACACACACACACACACACACACACACACACACACACACACACTTTTTGCCTCAGTCTTCATCTGGATTAAGCAAAGACGTGTATTGGAAAAGTTGATTTGTTTTTATTAATTTTCTTATCAGGTTAATCACAATTTTTATGCTTCTTAGTCTACCATAGCATTAATTTTTGTGTGTCTTTTTTCCACCCTCCATGCTTACTGTTTGCCTCAGTCTTCATTTTGGTTAAACAAACACGTGTTTTTTAAAAGCAGTTTTCTTTATATTTTCTCATCAGTCTGATCTCTAGTCTTATGTGTCCGTACCTTCCATAGTATTTATTTTTGTGTATCATACCTTTTTCCGCTCCCGAAACTTACTTCTTGCCTTCATCTTCATCTAGGTTATAAAGTCGTGTTTTTGGTGGGCTGCTTTATACCCCATCTGGCGGAGGTCTACAGAAACACTCCCTGACACAAAGAGCGTAATTTATCCTCACTGGAGCCTCGCGCCGGTGCTCAGTTGCGCTAAGTTGTGGTCCTAAAGTTTACACGAGTACTTGGTCTGCGTGTGTGTGTATGTGTGTGTGTGCCCTGAGTTTTGTTTTCTCTGTGTTTTATTGGTGGTGTTAATTGTGTTTTATCTCTTGAGTGATGGCGTGCTATGTTGTGCTCTGCGTGCATCTTTTTTTTTTTCATTTGCTATTTGTGTTTTAATCTTAGAAAATAGACTCCTGGTATGTTTACTTGTGTTTTATCTGTGTTTTTTTGATGTTTGGTATGCTATTTCAGTAAGTATTAACTGCTGATGTGCCTAGTTGTGTTTGTGCGAATTGTGTTTTATTTTTTACAATGTACGCGGAAGTAGAATGCTCAGTTGTGTTCTGTGTTTTTGGTATGTTGTGTTAGTGGTTGTGTTTTCATTTTGGGGTATTGCTTGCTTCTGTGCTTAGGTGTGTTATTTCTGTGTTTTTTCTCATGTGATTAGTTTTGTTAGCTTGTCTGGCGCTGCGTGGTAATGAAACGAGATTTTTTTTTTTTTTTTTTGTCATACACACCCTCCCTCTGCATCTCACACTCACTACCCCCTCTTTCTCACATGTTTCCCCCTCTCTCACACTCACTCCCTCCTTCTTACTGACTTACTCTCCCCTGTTTCTCACACTCTCACCCTGTTTCTCACACTAACTCTCCCTTTCACACAGCCTTCCCCCTCTTTCACGCTCCCTCCATCTTTCTTACTCACTCCCTTTCCTCTCTTGCACACTCACCGTTTCCCACACGCACTCTCCCTTCCCACTCTCCTCAGTCCATCAGTATGCAGGGTAGAGTAGCCCGGATCTCAGTCTTATATGGGAGAAGAGATTTATCGGTACTTTCATACTGGGTTATGTTTCTTATCTCTCTTATCTTCTGCCTCTGTCTCTCAACTCTTACAGGGAGAATATTTCACGTTTTTCTCTTCCTCTTTTCCTGTGATCCTGCTCTTTATCTCTACTTTCTTACTGGATAACGAGATGATTACAAGGTCTTTATCTCTCTCTTATCATCTCCCGCCAATGTCTCTTATCTTTTATAGGGAGGATATTTCACGATTTTCTCTTGCTCTTTCTCTGTAATCTTGCTCTTTATCTGTA
Source organism: Coenobita brevimanus (assembly GCF_032717465.1). Classification (NCBI taxonomy): domain Eukaryota; kingdom Metazoa; phylum Arthropoda; class Malacostraca; order Decapoda; family Coenobitidae; genus Coenobita; species Coenobita brevimanus. The sequence goes on from NC_136979.1 coordinate 2,254,064, forward strand.
CTTTCTTACTGGATAACGAGGTGATTGTGTCTCTTATCTCTCTTTTATTTTCTCCCGCCTCTGTCTCTCATCTTCTATAGAGAGGATATGTCACGATTTTCTCTTGCTCTTTCTCTGTAATCTTGCTCTTGTCTGTACTTTCTTGCTGGGTTACGAGATGATTTTGCTTCCTATCTCTTATCTTCTCCGTCCTCTGTCTCTTATCTTTTATTATGAGGATATTTGACGACTATCTCTTGTTTATTTTTTCTTATACTCTCATCCTGATAACGGGATGGCTGTTTCTTATCGTTTCTTATCATTTCCATCTCTGCTACACTCAGAGCTTTAGCCTCAAGTCCTTCATAGCACCTGCCACTTATCATCCCTACACCAATTTAACTTTCTACTTTCTTTGTGTATATATACCTTTCTTTTCGTTATAATTCGGATTCACTGATTATAAAAAAGATCAAATTTTTAATAAGTCAAAGCCTTCATAGCACCATCTACTTTTCTTTTTTTTACCAGTATTTTCCATCTTTTTTTACGTTTCTTTTTCTTCGTAATAATTAAGAATCACTGATGAAAAAAAATATGAGTTTAGTAAGTGATCGAACATCCTCCAAGGGGGGAGGGAGGAGGAGGGAGTTGGGGGAGAGGGAAGAGGAGGGGGACACTTTTACCCCCTCCACGCCCCCCGCCCCCGAGATGACCCCCACTAGGGAGATGGGGGAGGAAGGGGAAGGGAGAGAACAGATCCCCTGCTTCTCCCCCACCCCTTTCCCCTCCCTCACCCCTACCCGTACCCCAGCCCCCATCCCCAACACTGGGAAGAGGGGGTGGTGGTGGAGATGGACCGGGAAGAGGGAAGAGGAGGGGAAAGAACAGATCCCCTACTTCTCCCCCACGCCTTTCCCCACCCTTGCCCCCACCCATACCACCTCCCCCATCCCCAACACTGAGAACAGGGGGTGGTGGTGGAGGAAATGGACCGAGAAAAGGGAAGGGAAGGAGGAGGGGGGCGAACAGGTCCCCTCCTTCTCCCCCACCCCCACCCGTGCCCCCTCCCCCACCCCCAACACTAAGAAGGGGTGGTGGTGGTGGTGGGGACGAACAGAGAAAGGGGAGGGGGAGGGGTGCAGACAGGCCCCCTTCTTCACCCCCACCCCTGCTCCCCGTCTCACCCCCAGCCCAGAGCCCCCCACCCCCGCCAAGAGGGAGTGGGGGAGGGGGTGGTTGGGGCCCCACGCCACTCTCGCTCTCACCGTCCTCGCCCACCTGCTTCTTACCTGGAGTCTCCTGTATCACCTGAAGCACGCTAATTGAGGAGACCCGTTCAGAAGCTCCCTAACACCTCTTCCTAAGCGATTTATTTCCTTTTTTGCATCTTACCATCCTCTTCTCTCTCATTCATATCATCCCAATACCACCATACTCAGCATAAATTGCCTACATATTATTATTAACCAGCCATATCCAAAAATAAATCGCTAAGGAAGATGTACTAGGGAATGACCCTAGTCGGCTTATAGGAGGCTTTTTAACACTTCTTCGTGACTTTTTTTTTTTTTTCCATCTTGCACTCGTTCACGATTTATATCACAGTTAGGCTAAGTTTACCATGCACGTTACCCCATTTTCTTCAGCCACTTATTATACATTGTTACACCTACTTTACACCTTTCCTTTAGCGATTTATGATGAACTCTGTACCTCTGTTATTTATTATGCATATTACACTCCTTTCCCCACCTCTCCCCACCCTCCCCTCACTCTCCTCCTCCTCCTCTCCTGACCCTCCCCCTCTCTCTCCTCCCCCCTCTTCATCTTCGCTTCCTACCCCCTCCTCTCGTTCATATCTAATTATAATCACGGAGGTAGATAGACTGAAGCCGTGTCTCTCTCACACCCCCTCTGATCTTCCTCCCTTCCTCCTCTTTACTCCTTTCTCACCTCCAGTCTTCGTCTTCCTCATCCTGCGCACTTCCTTTCTTCCTTCCTTCCTTTCAATTTTTCTTTCTTTCCTTCCCTCCATCCTTCCATGGTTTCTTCTTCCCTTTCTTCCTTCCTTCCTTCCTTCCTCCCTTCCTTTCTTTCTTTCCTTTTTCTTTCTTTCTTCCTTCTTTCCTGTTTTCCATCCTTCCTTCCTTCCTAGCCTTTACTTATTTTTTTATAGGATGGTAAGGGTGACAGAGCGACTTGGCGGCGTTTTGTCTGCGGCCATCCTTTGCGGGATTAGGGCGTCGGGCTAAAGATAGATAGATTGTGCTATAAATGGAATTTATGTAAAATACCTATAAGTGAATGTTAAGGTGAAATATGCAGAATAAATCGCTGTGGAAGAGGTGTGACGGAGCTGCACTTTCCCCCCTCCTCCCCACCGAAATTATAATCGTAAGGGATGATGATAGACAGTTCATTTCATGGTTTGGCCTCTCCTTAACCCCCTTATCCCTCCGTCTCTCTCTCTCTCTCTCTCTCCCCATTTGTTCCCCTACCCCTTTTCCCCAGTTTTTCCCCTCCCCTTCCCCCTCCATCGTATCACCTTACTCATTCCCCTCCTCTTTCTTCCCCTCCCCTTCCCCTCCCTTCCCCCTCCGTCATACACCCCTCCCCTTTCCCCACCACCATATTTCCTTTTACCCTTTCCTCCCCATCTCATTTCCCTATCCACCCCTTTCATCCCCCCTCCATCTTTTTCCTCCTATCCCATCCCCCTCTTTCCTTCCCTTCCCTCTTTCCTCTCCCCTTCCGTCTGTTCTACCCCTCCATCACTCTGTCCTTCCCCTCCCCTTCCTTCTATCCTCCTTCCCCCTCCGTCCTCCTCCTCCACCACCCCCCAGTCAGCGAAACACCCTGTAAATAAGAGAGAGAGAGAGAGAGAGAGAGAGAGAGACAGAGAGAGAGAGAGAGAAATAAAACTAGAAGAAAGATTATAAAGAAACTAAACCACTGCATATTTCAAGAACCTGTTAAACCTACTTGAACATAGTACCGTAGATAAATAAATATCTACGTACGTACGTACGTACCTACCTACCTACCTGCTAACCTACCTGCCTACCTGCCTACCTGCCTACCAACCTACCTACCTGCCTACCTGCCTACCAACCTACCTACCTGCCTACCTACCTACCTGCCTACCAACCTACCTACCTACCTACCTACCTACCTACCTATCTACCTACCTACCTACCTACCTACCTACCTACCTACCTACCTACCTACCAACCTACCTACCTACCAACCTGCCTACCTACCTACCTACCTACCTACCTACCTACCAACCTACCTACCTACCTACCTACCTACCAACCTACCTACCTACCTACCTACCTACCTACCTACCAACCAACCTACCTACCTACCTACCTACCTGCCTACCAACCTACCTGCCTACCTACCTGCCTACCTACCTACCTACCTACCTACCTACATACATACATACATACATA
>NC_136979.1:2262500-2390000 GCF_032717465.1 Coenobita brevimanus
AAACAGGTAAACACAAGACGGATATTTAAACAGGTAAACACAGAAGGCGGATATTTAAACACAGGTAAACACAGAAGAGGGATATTTAAACACAGGTAAACACGGAAGACGGATATTTAAACACAGGTAAACACAAGACGGATATTTAAACAGGTAAACACAAGACGGATATTTAAACACAGGTAAACACAGAAGACGGATATTTAACACAGGTAAACACGGAAGACGGATATTTAAACACAGGTAAACACAAGACGGATATTTAAACACAGGTAAACACAGAAGACGGATATTTAAACACAGGTAAACACAGAAGACGGATATTTAAACACAGGTAAACACAGAAGAGGGATATTTAAACACAGGTAAACACAGAAGAGGGATATTTAAACACAGGTAAACACAGAAGAGGGATATTTAAACACAGGTAAACACGGAAGAAACATTGCCTCGTATTTTCTTTTGTTTTCGTCTCTGTTGTTGTTTGAGACTTCTGAATTGATATGAAGTTTGAAGGAAGGTTCTTTTCTTTCTTTCTTTATTTATTTACACATTCATACATATTTATTTTTAATCAAGGATATTGGTGAGAAATGTAGGATCAAACAGAGTAAAACAAAAAAGTCGTTTATAATGTTTACAAAAAGAAAAATGAATAAAACATGAGGAAACAGCATGTATTTTTAGTGTCAGTGTTTAATGTTTATGGGTTTTAAACACAACATAGACTTTAATTATTCTTAGGTTTTAAACACAACATAAACATTATTTTTTCTTGTATTTCGTCTGTATTCTTTCCTGCATGCTTTTAAATTGGTCTCAAATTTTAAGTTTTTATTTGCTTTGCTTTTTATTGGGATAGGTGTTGTACTGTAGGATGGAAACATAGAACTGACTTTTTTTTTTTTAAGGCATCATTTATATACTTTGTATTGACGAAGGGTATGTAAACACTGATTTTTTTCTTACCTGTCTTTCTTCGATTTGCTGTTTCTCTCTCTCTCTCTCTCTCTCTCTAATATATTGTGTAAGGACAGAAATATTGCACTACTGGGCAAAGGCTCTGATGTGGGATGTTAGCAGATAAAAATTATGTAAACGCAAAATTGAGCATTTGAGTTTCATGTTCTAAATGATGAGAGGAAAGTGTTGCATAAAATAAAAACACATACATGTAGATAGATAGACAGATAGGTAGATATATAGATGATAGATATAGATAGATAGATACCTCACACACACACACACACACACACACACACACACACACACACACACACACACACACACACACACACACACACACACACAGATCCATGAACTGATGAGGATAATGCGTACAAGGGAAAACTTGTTAAATAAATGAGTGTAGTTTGTGTTTAAAAAATACTGGCTATTTTTTTTTTCTTTTGTTTGACCGGATCGTGGGCAGAATAATGTTCTCTCTCTCTCTCTCTCTCTCTCTCTCTCTCTCTCTCTCTCTCAGAATATAACATACATTATTTATTATCTGTAGCAGTAGTAGTAGTAACAGTAAATAATAATAAATAATAATAATAATAATAATAACAGCAACAATAATAATAACAGTAATATCCTTTGCTCAGCGTCTAGGTCACATTCCCATTTTTTTTTAATATTTCATGATATATTAGTTAGTGTCTCGAATTTTGTGTTTTTATTTTTATTTTAACGCCAGGACATCTCATTTTGGAGTTCATGGGGGCTGGACAAAGTTGCGAAATATATGAATGTAGATGGAGTTAGGGAGAAAAAGTTGTTGCTAAATGTTTATGCTTTTAGATACATATATATAAATTATTTCCCCAGCCCGAGAAGTGTTCATGCATTTAGATATATATAAATTATTTCACGGGACCGAGAATTATTTATGCTTTTGGATTCATATATATAAATGATTTGACCAACCAGCTTGTCCGTAGAGCTGCATCCTGTCAGCCGACATACGAGACTACAAGGTCAATGTGGAATTACTTATGAATATTAACATACTGCATGACAAATCGCCTTTTATTACCACGAAATTGGCCTTACCTGATCGGAGGAAATTAAACTTTAGACACGTTCCACTTTATCAGGAGAATTACCTTAGCAATTAAAGGAGACTGTGGTTGTATATATGCGAAGAGACACAAAAAATGCCAGGGAGATAATTTCCGTGTCCGGTGATTCCAATGTCGCTGGAATGCAGGAAAAGAGCGAGGGAGTGTTATGCTACCGAGTGACATAAACAACCTCGTCTTCAAAGGTCACATGCCAGAGTACAGTGGAGGTCAGTGAAAGAACCCCACCCGTCTTCCCACCTCACTCAAATTCTGTCACCACATCTCATCTTTCCCACCACCACACTTCACCTGGTCTGCCACAGCTCACCTGACCTTTCTTACCACTACAACTCACCTTGCTTACCACTATCACCTTGCTTAGCACACCCCACTTATCCTTCATACTTTTATTTATTTATTTATTTTTTAATTTATCACCATGCCTTACCTGTCCATCTGAACTCTACGTCTCCCACAATACCACCCTTATTTACCACACTTATTTACCACATCTCACCTCTCTCACTACACCCCTCCCACCACACCCGACCTTTCCCACCACACCACACATCTCCCACCACACTGTATCGTCCTTGCCACACTGCATTATTTCCACCACACTTGGCATTTCTCCACAGTTCGTCTAAACCACAACCCCTAAACATCGCCACTATTTCAATTCCCACCTGAAATTACCTGTCTCACCATTCATACCTTTCACTACACATCATAGGGCTGTTTATAAGTGTCATGGGAGGCTTCGTAACAGCTTTTCTTTTGCGATTTATTTTGTCATTCACTCCAGCATTCCCAGGTATGGTATTTATGTCGTATTATTATCGACAGACTTTGGATCAGTAACACAGACGAGGATATTGATGTGTGATGAGCAGAATAAATCGCTAAGGAATAGGTGTTAAGCCTGGGATTGCAACTACAACTACCACCACCACCACCACCACCACCACCACTACTACTACTACTACTACTACTACTACTACTACTACTACTACTACTACTACTGCTACTACTGCTACTGCTACTACTACTACCACCACCACCACCGCCACCACCACCACCGCCACCACCACCACCACCACCACCACATCCTACCACACCATCTGCCACACTCCACACTTTTTACCACACTGCCTCGTTCCATCTACAGCCTAGCACAAAAAGAGGTTAATGAAGAAACTAACTTAGCCGTTCTCACAAAGGCCAAGAATATTAGCTTATCAGGCCTCGTAAGAAATGCTGTCTTGCTGTCTAGTGAGGGAGTGGATCTGAGAGAGAGAGAGAGAGAGAGAATTTTTTTTTTTTTTACGAGGGGAAAATTTTACTGCCTCCCAAAAGGTAAATAAGAATAATGAACATTTTATATTTTTATGTGTTCAGTCTCTGTCTCTCGATTATTTAATTTTTGCGTCCGACTCTAAACACCGTTCTGCAATATCCAAGGGAGCTCACACACACACACACACACACACACACACACACACACACACACACACACACACACACACACACACACACAGGTACATAAAATCGTCTGGCGTAAGCTGAAATACGATAAGAATTTAATAGCAACATCTTTTCAACCTTTTTTTAGAGGTACAAAAATGTATATATGCGCTTTTCAACATTAAATTTTTTCGTTTACAGATGATTATAACATTGCAGTTAACTTTTTTTTTTTTTTTACTCCCAAAGGTCTGGTTAGCTGGTCGTGTGTGCAGCGTTTGTAATTACTTGTGAACTGTGTAATTTGTTCGACTGGATGAAAGATTTTAAAGTCCCCCCTGTTTTACCCTACCCTGGTCTGACATTTTCTGTTTTTCCCCCATCCCACTTTCTCATTTTTGCGTTCCTCTCATCCCTCCCCACTCATTTCCCACTCATTTTCCCCTTTCCCCAGCCCTCTCTCATTCCCCTATCCCCAGCCCTCTCTCATTCCCCTTTCCCCAGCCCTCTCTCATTCCCTTCTTACCCTTCTCACTCTTTCCTCTCCCCAGACCCCTCTCTCTCCCTCCCTCTCCTCCCACTCGTCTCTCTTATTCACGCCACAGACCAATCTCTCTCCTTCCTCACCCCTCTCACTCTTCCCTCTTCCCTCCCTTTTCCCCAGTCCCCCCTCTTTTCCATCTCTTCCTTCTTTCTCTCCTGCTACTTGCCGTCTTGTTCTCCCCATTCTTCCCTCTCATACAGCCTCTCTTCTCAGTCTCATGTCTCTCTCCTCTCTCACTCACTTCCTTTGCGTCTTTTCACTCATCCTACTTCCTCATTCTCTCTCTCTCTCTCTCTCTCATTTACTCTTGCCTCTTAGTCACACTTCTTTCACTCACCGCTCTTCTCACCCTCCTCTCTCGCTCAGCCTCTTGCTCACACTCTCTTCCACATCTTGTGCTTCGCCATTGCTTTCATTTCGTCCCGTATTCTCTCACAATTCACTTTCTTCCAGTCGTCTTTCCCTTCTGTCTCCTCTTACGTCCCAGTCTTTCTCTCAAGTCTTTCTCTTGTGCCTCATTCCTTTCTCCTCTTCCGCAGTCTTGATTTTAGGTCTTGACTTCCATCCTCTGTTTTTACTTTCATAGATCTTTTGTTCTGTCTTGTCTCTGTGTTTCTCTTGATCCACATACATCTGTCTCTCGGTTGACCTTTTCATTCCACCCTTCCCACCTTTCCACCCCTTCCCTCTCCCTCACCTTCTTCACTTCTTACAGACACTCCACTCTCTTCCTCTTCACCACATCCTTCTCCCCCTTCACTTCCTACCCACCCCAGCACACTCTTCCTTCCTTCCATTCCCCTTCCTCTCTTTCCCCCTCTCCATTCCCTACCCTGTCTCCATTCCCTGCCCCCTCCATTCCCTTTCCCTTCTTCACGCCCCCCCCCCTCCCTCTCCTTTCGCTCTCCACTCTCTTCCCCTCTCCAAACCTTTCACACATCTCCATTTCCTTTCCATTCTTCAGTTCCTTCAACTCACTTTCTCCTCCCACCCCCCCTCCTCCTTCCCCCAATCCTTTCCCTCTCCTCTCTTCCTGCTGCTCCTTGCTTTTTTCTTTCCTCTCTCCTCTTCTCTTTTCCCCTTTCGTCTTGTCGTTCCTTCCTCTTCCCGCCTTACATTACTCGCTTTTCTTACTTTATTTTTTGCAAGAAAGAAGGAACCAGAGGCCAGGAGCCCGCAAACCGTTCCTTTCCTCTTTTTCCTCTAAATACTCTTTTCTCTCTTTCCCCCTTTCTCATACTCTTTTCTTTCCACCCTTCCTCTTTTTTTTTTTCTATCCTTCGTACTCCTTCCCCTCTTCTTTTCCTCCCCTCTTCACCTCTTTCCAATTAGTCAGCTCCGCCTTTTTCATCCTCACTTCTCTTTCCTCCCCTCTTACCCATACTTCTGCTTACTCCCTCTCTCCATTCTCTTTCCTCCCCCTTCTCTCCCCGTCCATCCTGACTCTTCCCCTTTTCTTCCCTCTTCTCCCCTCCCTAGCCTCCCACGCAGTCTCAAAAATTTACTCCAACACATCTGACCTTCTGATCCCTCGTGTGACCCCTTTCCTCTCCCCACCTCTCCCCTCTCTCCCCTTGACCCCATTCTCCCTGACCGCATTTCTCTCCCTCCTTAATAGTTCTCTCTCCCTCACCACTCTCCCCCGACCCCTCTTCTCTCTCCCCTTCACCTCTCTTCTTTCTCACTCTGACCCCTCCCTCCTCCCCCCCTGACCCGCCTCCCCCATCTATATTCACCAGCTTAATCCCACTTCATCGACTCCCTCATCTTGTCGATTCTTCTCCTTGATCCTCTCACCCTGACCCCTTCTTTCACCCTGATCTCTTGTTTCACCCTGATTCTCTCACCCTGACCCCCTGTTTCGCCCTGACCCTCTCACCCTCATACTACCTCGCAGACTTATCCCTGTCCCTCACTCTCCTGACACTTTAAAGAAAAAAAAAAACGAAAAAAATACTCCTTCTCCCTGACCCACCACCTCCCTGACCCCCTCACCTTGACCTATCCCTGACCCTATCCCTTTGACCCCACCCACCTCCATGACCTATCCCCCAGCCATCGTTTGCGCTTAGGCGGGCTGTTTCAAATGTGTACCATGGGCCGACCTGCGAAGTTCACCCAGCCCTGCCTCCCACTCTACTCCCACACTCACCTCCCAGTTCATTCCCTATTCTGCCTCCCACTCTGCCTCCCACACACTCACCTCCCAGTTCATTCCCCATTCTGCTTCCCACCCACCTCCCACATACTCGACCCCCACTTCATCTCCCACTCTGCCTCCCACGCACTCGCCTCCCATCGCATCCCCTCCGCCCTGCCTAAAGCTTACCTGTTACCCATGAAATTATCCTCACACGCTCTTCTTACTCCTTTCACGCTCTTATAATACCCGGTAAGCCTTCTGCCACTCACGTCCACTTCTCGGAGTCCCTCACATCTGTTTCCTTCTCTCTTATATCCTCCTCCCACTCACTTCGGACCTTATGCTCTACTTTTTTATCTTCCCCACACTTTGGCTTCACTTCCTTCCGTCACCCACACACCCCTTCATTACCCACACCCCTCCACCACCCACACTCCCCTCCCTCACCCACATTGCTCCTCCTTCACGCAAACCCTTTCTCCTCTTCAACACTCCTTCACCCACACTCTCCTTCATCACCCACACTCTCCTCTCTAACTCACACTACCCTTCATCCATACTGTACCCCTTCCGCACACCCTCTTACCTCTCACACTCCTCTGACTCATCTTCTCTCCCTCTACCACACCTCTCTGTCACACCTGCACTCCTCTCCATTCCCCCTACTGCACTCCCTCGCTCTCACCACACTTCACCCTACCACCCACACTCCCCGTTCTTACCTACACTCCTCCCCTACACCCACACACTCCTTTCCCTCCCCATATTCCCTCTCTAACTCACCCCATTCCTCCGCCAGTCATCTAAACCCACTCACGTATCCTCAAAAAACCTTCTGCACTCCTCGTATTCTACTACAACAGAACTACTAATTCTACCTTCCTTTCACCGTTTCTACCTTCCTCCCAGCCAATAGCCACTCATATCACCCTCCTCCCACACATCCCACGGTCCTCTCATTCTACTACGACTCATACTACTTTCTCCCCTTCACCAACTTTCCCTAACTCGCCATTCATTTTACCTATTGCTCATATCCTCTCTCTCTCTCTCTCTCTCTCTCTCTCTCTCTCTCATTTGAAGCGCCGAACTCGCCCCTCCCAAAGAACTCAAAGTATAAAATGAGGCAAAATCTGTTCATATCGAAAGGCCTGGGTATATTGCGTTTGACAGGCTGGAGGTGGTAGACAGGGGGAGAGATGGATTGAGAGTGACTTTTGCAGCAGCGTGAGTAAATGAGAATATTGTCACAGTACGGAGTTAGATGGAAAACGGAGAAATCGCTTATGGATAGGTAGGTACTGTATGTCATTAATAACCGTGAGGTTGCTAGAGAGTTACGAAGAGCAGTGTGTGGTATTAGAGTGATAGAAAAGTACCCGTAAGAGTTATTTTACTTTGGCAGAGAGAGAAAGTGAAGGGTTTCAGTTGTGGAAGGAGAGTTGGTGAGGTGGAGAGCCTGTGAATGAATCCTTTTGAGAATTACCGGATGTGAAGAGTATCCCTTCTCTCTCCAGCATTTTCACAGCAGCGAATGAAGTCCCAGTACAGAGTCAAAACAGAGATAGAGTTACAGAGTTCAGAGCCTACCCATTACCTCGTACTCTGGAAGATCAGGTAGAGAGCAAAGTAGTGTGGCTTTCCAATGATTATCACAAAACGGAACGACCACGGGATTGCAGAGAGAGGAAAAAGAAAAGTTGGTTAATGAGTCGACGGAGAGAGGAGGATAGATAATATGACAAAATTGTATAAAACAGGAACGAACCCTCTTGGGACTTATAAAACAATTGGATGTATTTATGCCTCGCTTCTCATCCTGCCACTCATCCTGCCCCTCTCGCCTCTCCCCTCTCTCTTCCCCTCTCATTTCCCACTCAGTACCTCCTCTGTAGCCCGGCTCAGTCTCCCTTCTCCCATTTTCCTCCAACGTAATCTTCATGTACTTTTTAATGATCTTTGCTGCCCATACACGTCTTCCTCTCTCTCTCTCTCTCTCTCTCTCTCTCCTGCGTCAGTCATTTAGTATACACTCACTCACTAGCTTTACCTTTTAATCATCCAGTCATCATCCACTTTTATTTTCTATAATTCCTTTAATCCCCATCTTTTAACATTCACTGCATATTCAATCACCCTCTCACTTCATCCTACATCATTCATTATAATATTTAAAGTCATTCACTCACTAACACTATTCAGTATCATTCATTTTATATCCTTCCATGGCCTATTCAATTTTACCTACAACATTCAGTAAATATTATACATCTTTCACTTAGTGCTTAAAGTAATTCACCCAATCGCCAATCACGTCATTAAGTATTTTTTCTACGATCGTCTGCTATCTACCATCGTCATTCAATAATCACCCACCATCTGCTCTCCATCCTCGTCATTTAATATTGTTCCATCGTCTACTTTCCATCATCGTCATTTAATATTCTACTCCCACTTGTCTACATTCGTCCACCCACTCACCTTTTCCCACTCTTGCCTATTTCCTCATCGTATTATAAAAATTTTACCCGAAAAATGCATATATAATATTAACCAGCGATGCAACAGGACTGATATTGCTGCGTCGACCTTGGCTGGGTTGTGTATTGACGCGGAGAAAAAATATAAATGGTTTTTTTTTGGCTTATAATTTTTTGGGGGCGTATAAATTGTTTTTGTGATGTGTTTATGATATTTAGTTTTTATGCGTCAGTTTATGTTGATGTGTTGACGCTGGCGAGATGTAAAAGGTAGTTCAATGTGACTGTCTGTCTGTCTGTCTGTCTACATATATGTATCTATTTGTCTGTCCATAGGTAACCATCTGCCTACCTGTCTGTCTACTCGTATATATGTCTATCTGTATGCACATCTCTCCCTAAGCGATTTATTTAGCGTATTACACCTTACCTTGCCCTTCTGCGTGCGTTACTTAAATCATTCTTACATCATACTGTGCACATGTACAAAACGATATTACCCAGCCACATCCAAAAATAAATCGGTAAGGAGGAGGTGTAAGTAATCATCCTAACCACACGAGAATACCTCCCTATGAGACAAAAGGCCTGTGACTGCATTCTATTGAGAGTTGGTGTATGTAGACCTCATCTGTCCCCCCTAAAGCCTTCTCCAACTTGTGCCCTTATGGGACAGGCACTTCACTAAGGGTCGAGATAAGTTCCAGTAAAGAGCCAAGAGGTAAAAAAGATTACAGAGAGCAGAGTCGACCCAGCGTATCCAGTCTATCTCTGTCTATCTATCTGTCTGTCTGTCTGTCTGTCTGTCTGTCTGTCTACCTGGAGGGTTTTGGAAGGTCAAGTAGCTAGATAAACAAGTTGATCTTTCCAGTGATTATTACGAAAGAAAGTGACCAGATTAATCCAGAGAGAAAAGGAAATTCTTGACATGTGAGAAGTCAAAAGATAGATTGTGATGAGTAGGAGGAAACAGGAACCAACTAGAAATATTTTTACCCCGGTGCTCTCCATAACCCCGTACTCTTCCTTCTTACCTCTTGTCATTTCCCTTCATATTCCACTCATTTCCTCCACAGTACAGCATCATCTCAGTCTTATCCCACCGTCCTCCTGCCACATCCGCTTCCTGTACTTCCCACGACCAGTGCTACCTCCACAAGTTACTCTAGCACATCACTCAACTTTGTAATCAATTCCCTTTTTCGGCATCGATCATTTAATTTGTAGTCACCCATTCATAGTATCTTATTTTTTTTTTTATCTTTTTTATCCTTTCACCCACTCATTATAATTTACATCATTCTTTATTTACTTATACATCAGTTCACTTAATTCTACATTCTTTCAGTGCTCATCTGTCGACTTCTTTCTTTATTCATGGACATTTATTGCATAGTGTATCGCCCTCTCACTGTCTCCTTCATTTTGTCATTCATGCTTCACACGCTTACTTGTGCTACTTTGCATCATTCATTCTGTATTATTTCCAGCGCCCAGGCACCTCATCCTACATTATTCGGTGACTCTCTCATCCTTCATCGCTTCATTCACTATTCATTCTCCTAGTCGTAATATTCATCATTCATTTAATATTCCTCTGATGCATAGGGATTTAGCTGCCATTAGCCATTAAATATTCACTCACCGTACTTAATCCTACATCAGTAATTCACTATTCACTCGCCCACTTGCTTACATAAATAGTGTAGTGTTTTTCCTGTTGCCCACTCACCATCATCTCCCACTCACTTCCGTCCCCCACTCCTGCACAGACAGTTTCATGAGTAACTGTGCTTTCTCTTGCCCACTCATTTTATCTTACACGATTCAGTATTCATCATTCATCCGCACACTCTTGTCCGCATTTTAATATCCTGTTGCCCACTCACTGCCTTCGCCCACTCACTTCCGCCTCCCACTCTTGCATATACTCACTGCTCAATCAATAACTGTGCATTCTGTCGCCCATTCTGTTTTACATCATTCACTGTTCCTCATTCGCCCACACACTCAAGTCCTACATTTTAATATCCTTTTCCCCACTCACTACCTTCATCCACTCACTCCCGCCTCCCACTCTTGCATATATCCACAGCAACACTCCACTTCCACTCCGCCAGGTGATTTATCGTGTGTTGCTGGGACGGCTCGGGTAACGTCATCATTTACTCTCCTGCATCCTTTATTTATTTCCTACTTCCACTGTCACACTCACTACCACTGCCCACTCACTACAGTCACCCACTCACCACCACCACCCACTCACTACCACCACTCACAACCACCACCCACTCACTACCACCTCCCACTCACTACCACCACTCACAACCATCATCCACTCACAGCCACCAACCACTCACTACCACCTCCCACTCACTACTACCGCCCACTCACTAGCACCACCCACTCACTACCACCACCCACTCAGTACCACCGCCCACTCACCTCCGTCTGCCACTGTTAATATACCGCACGGCCGTATAAAACAGAGCCTTACAACAAACACACACACACACATTATTGCGTTTTGAAGCTACAGGCCTGATATTACACTGCCCTTCTATAAATAGGTTTTGAGAGAAGAGTAAGGGAATTTTGATGTTAAAGCTTCTGTTTAATTCATTGATTCTTTTATTTACTTAGTTACTTATTTATATGTGTCAATTGGCTTGGTTATAATGGATGAGGGTGGAGGAGTGTGGGTGAGGAGTGTGGGTGAGGGGAAGTGTGGGTGAGGGGGAGTGTGAATGACTGAGTGGAGTGTGGGCGAAAGAAAGGGAGTGTGGGTGAAGGAGAGGAATGTGGGTGAAGGAGTGGAGTGTGGGCGAGGGAGGGGAGTGTGGGTGAGGAAGGAGTGTATGTGAGGGGGAGTGTGGGTGAGGGGGAGTGTGGGTGAGAGGAAATGTGGGTGAGGGTGGAGACAGAGAGTCTAAAAGTTAAAGAAAATCAGTTCCATGTTAGAGAAAGTGAGACTGGAGTGAAAAAAAAAAAATCGTAAATAAGAGAGAGAGTGACATTGGAGCTTTAGAGAGAGAGAGAGAGAGAGAGAGAGAGAGAGAGAGAGAGAGAGAGAGAGAGAGATTTTAAAAAGCCCCACATAGGAGTAAGGCAGTGAGAATAGAGTGAGACTTAAAAATAATAATTTAAGAAAAAAAAATCAGAAGTTCCAAAGTGAAGAGAGTGATGTGAGAATTAAAAAAAAAAATAGAGCGGGCAAGTGAGACGAAAGACAAAAAGAGAGAGAGAGAGAGAGAGAGAGAGAGAGAGAGAGAGAGAGAGAGCAATTGAGACTGGAGTGAGACTGAAGAACGATGAAAAAATAAATCTTAAAACAGAGACAGTGAGTGAATGTGGATTGAGACTGTTGAAGGGTTTAGAAAAAAAAGTGACACATTAAAGAGAGAGAGAGAGAGAGAGAGAGAGAGAGAGAGAGAGAGAGCAGTTATAAAAAAAGTCGCAAACTAGAGAAAGTGAGCCAAGAAAAGTTTCAAAATATTCTCAAATTAGAGAGAGAGAGCGAGTGAGAGTGGAGTGGGGTCGGTTATTTCGCGAAACAGATGTTCTTACAAGGACTGGGAGAGAGAGAGAGAGAGAGAGAGAGAGAGAGAGAGAGAGAGAGAGGGGGGGGGGAGAAGAAGAAGATGATGAAGAAGTGAACACGAAATTAGAGACTTGACTTTTTTAGGTAGGTGGAATGACGGGAGAGAGAGAGAGAGAGAGAGAGCAAAGCAGGCAGGGAATAAATTAGCAGGGCAATTAGCTTGAATTCCACGCATTCATTATAGCTTTTTACCCACTCACTATTTAACGCTTCAGCTATTTTACTGACGAGTGGCCATTGCACTGGGAGATAGCTTTTTTTTCTCTCTCTCTTTCTCTCTCTCTCTCATTTGGTTTCTTTTGCTCTTTCTCCGTTCGTCTTCTTTCCTCCGTCCATTCTTTTTCTTTTCGTTTTTTCCTCACTTGTCTTCTGCTCCCTTCTTTTCTCTCTCTCTCTCTCTCTCTCTCTCTCTCATATATGCAGGCAGATATTAAGACCGAGATTCTTATTCTTTATGGTGAAATTTCAGTGTAGGGAAGTGAAGTCGGTGGGAGGGTGAGAAGAAGGAGGCTAAGAACGAGATGGGAATATAGGAAATGCTGAGAGTAAATGAGGCAGGGTGGCTTGTAGTGGTGATTGAGGTGGAAGGGAAGGGTGGATGAGAGAGTACATGAGGGAGTGTGTCATGGAGTGGCGAGGGAGGTGAACTAAAAGGTAAAAGGAAGGAATACCTGTACATGAGGGAGGGTGAGTCGGAGTGGTGTGGGTAGTTTGTAGATCACTGTGGGGTTCAACATGTCAGTAGATAAACACAGATGAAGATAGATAGATAGGTAGATAGATAGATAAACACAGATGGTTAGATAGATTGATAGACAGATAGATTGACAGACAGATAGAGGGATGGATAAATGTATGCATATATAGTTAGGTAAATAAGTACAAAAATAAATAGCCTCATTCATGGCTGGATAGATGGATGAACAGATAGTTGGATGGATGCATGGATGAGTGAATGGATAGCTAGAAGGACAGATGGATAGCTGGATGAATGGAAGGATGGATGGATAGAAGGGCAAGTTGATAAGTAGCAAAGGTAGTAATACGGAACATACACTTTTCCATTGCCTTCTTAGACGTGGATCCTGTAGTGAGCTGAATATTTCTTAACGTGGTATATTGCCTTACCTGTCACGTGAAGAAATGTGTAAAATATAGAACATGATGCTTCTCCACACTTACCATTCTCCTTTCATCTCTACCTCTGTTTAATGGCTTCTTTCCCCTCACCTAACCCTGCAACTCAAAGCCACCCTCCCTCATGTACTAGCTGCTTTCCATTTTTCATCAGTGTCCCTCATCTTTCTTCCTATCCCCTACAAAGAGTATGGTGGACTTAGGAAACGTGTAACCTTGGCCTGCACCCGACCTGGTTCACTTCCAGTTTGGCCAGAACAACAAGACAAACTTTGGTGTTCTCTGTTTTCTCGTTTCGTTCTTGTGTTTGAGTAGTTTTTTTTTTTTTTTTTTCAGTCTCTTTTCACACTCCAATTTTCATGCATTCATTCTCGGTCATACTCCTCTCATTCCTCCATCTCCTTCATGTCTGTACATTCGAGCACTCTCTTTTAACCCTCCATTTTCCATGCATTTCACATTGCCAAACCTTAGTACCTCCTCCTTTCAGAAACCTCATTTAACATTTATTTTTTAACGCAAAGCAGAAGAGGTAAAAAAAAAAAAAAAAATCTGAGAGCCAGCAAAAGTGGTCCCTTCCAAAGAAATATTGAGAGGTGAGATACAGAGTCAAGATCCGCCACTTTCAAGATGCAATTTATTTTTGATACCGTTCGACGATTTAATTCTACTTTGAAGGAACATTTCGAACAGAAGGGTGATATATATTTATATAGTGTACATTATAACCTCACTAGGAAGGCTTCTCTCTTAAGGTAGACATAATCAGGCGACAGAAGTATGATAAAAAACAAAAAAAAGGAAAAACAGCGGGCTGAAGATTTTACCTCCTTCAGTTTGGTCCCGTATGTTACTGATTTACTCTTCCTTCATCCAGACCATTTTATTCAGGTCAGTGTATGAGTCTGTGTATCCGCTTGTGGTGAAGGGGAAAGTGAAAGCAATATCCAGCCTCTCCATTTGCTACCAGACTGAAGGGAATTATTTGGAGATAGCAAAACAGAAGCATAGAATACGGAATCGGATGGAAAGCTTCTGTTAAAATACGTAGAGAGGTGGATAACAGGTTCATAGGTAAACCGCATTAGCCACTTTGCTCTGATACCTTTTTTTTTTTTTTTTTTTTCTAAAGTGAAGGGTGCTGACCAAAATTATATGATAGCAGCAAGAAATCAGTAAATATGACATCCTCCGACTGGATTATGTAAAAAAACGTGCGTCATAATCTAATTTGATTATTCGGCAGCATCTTACAGGATCGACCTGTCCTTCCGTCGTTCGTTTTTTCCCCTTGACATTTTTTATTTATTTATTTTTTTGTGTGTGTGTTACTTTCATTGATTTAGCAACCTTAACGAAACCCCATATTATGACCCTCAGGACCGTATTCTCGTCGTCTAAGGAAACTCCCTAAAACCTCTTCCTTAACGATTTATTTTATTATATCTTGGCGCCCTCTTCTGTGTTACTTTTTTTTATGCAAGGAAGAAGGAACCAAAGGCTCTGCATAAATAACGTACGAAACTATATTAGCCACTCGTATCCAGAAATAAATCGGTAAAGAAATGTTAGGGAGCTTCCATACCGGCTGAGAGTACGAGCCAAAGTCAGCTGCAGCCTTCAGTCTACTGGGTGCACGTTCAGATGAGCCCGATATTAAAACAACAACTACAGCAACAACAATTACAACAACTGACTCCTTTCCAAGCACCCGTAGTTCTCCTGCCAACTCCGCCTTAAGGCACCTTTCATATCAGCATTTTCACCTTGCCTTTTTACCGGAGCTACGCTAACAATTAACAAAGCCTCCCCTCGCCCGCCTATTTCTCCCGCCCAAGCCTCCTGGCGGGAAAAAGGAAGAAAAACAAAGGAAAAACGGACGGGAAAGCACAATGCCCCGAGGAATATCATCTCAGGCGCGACGTGACTGCAAAATATACTGGAGATGAAGGTGGGGGTACTCTCTCTCTCTCTCTCTCTCTGCCTCTGCCCTAGTTGAACTCTTATATAAAGCAACTGTATCCGCCTGTTTACTGAGAATAGATTTTTTCACCTCTCTCTCTCGCTGAAATAAAACGCCAGGCGCTTGCTAATGCACTTGGCTTTGTCTGGTGCTCTTAACGTTGGTGGAGCTTTTTTAGTGTTTTTTTCAAGCGTTTTTTTTACCCATTCTTCTTCGCCAAAATGTGCGCCTAGGAGGGGAAAAGTGGTTCTCAGGCTTTTTCCCCCGTCACCCCACTCCCATTTTCTTCCCGACGCCTTCCTTGCCTCTCCAGGGGAAGAATTCAGACGCTTTATGCTTAATGTAGGTAATTGTGACCTCCGCTGCAGTGTGCCCTGGGTTAAAGAAGCGACACTTAGTTTGAGTTGGGGCAGTAAGTGTTGGGGGGACGCTCTCTTGGTTTACACACACACACACACACACACACACACACACACACACACACACACACACACACACACACACACACACACACACACACACACACACACACACACACACACACACACACACGGAGAGAGAGACACACACATATTTCTCTTACATATAATCATGGAAAGGCTGGGTAGTATACATTTATTAATATCATGATGCAAAATATATTCCTGGCTGCTTTTAATCGCCTGAGTGAACAGACGCGGTATATAAATAGTGCTGACGTCAGGACAGCGTTAAGTGAGTCAATGCTGCTTGAATTACGTGGAAATATTGAAGTAAGTGTTGTGTGTATCACCTGCCTTACCTGCCTCACCTGTCCCACCCCTCACCTGCCTCACCTATCACCTGCCTCCTCTTTCACCTACATCACCCCTCACCTGACTCACCCCCTTACCTGTCTCATCCACCTCACCTTCCTTATTATTATTATTATTATTATTATTATGGTGTCCTGAGGTTCAGTTGAGCGTCATGAAACCGGCTGACGTAAACTGAAATAAAATTCAGTGTAGGTAATTACACACACACACACACACACACACACACACACACACACACACACACACACACACACACACACACACACACACACACACACACACACACACACACACACACACACACAAAAACAGACTGCTAGACTTGTTCCTACCACGAGAGGGTAGGTATGTCATTAACTCGGGCCGGTATAGCTCCCTCTCACACTCATTCTTACCCTGACCCTCACTCTCACTCTTGTTGTGTCCGTCGCTTCTCATTCTTCCTTCCCCAGTCTCCCCACCGACCCCCACACTCACACTCCTACTCACACTCACTCCCTCACTCTGACTCCTCCAGTCTCCCCACACTCACTCTTCTACTCACCATCACGCCCACACTCATTACCTCATTCTCTCTCTCCTTCCCACTCTCCTCCCCCAGTCTCCCCACCCACCCGCACCCCTCCCCGCCCCCTTCCATTACGTGAAGTGGCAGAAGCACATCAAACAGAGAACACTTTGTCGCCTCCGAGATGTTTGTCAGAAAAAGCGGAGCCTGGTGTTTGATGCTTGTGACGATGGGGGAGGAGGAAGGGCGCCTCTCTCCTGGCGGCGGATGCTAAGGAATGTCCACTTAAGGGGCGATGCGTGGGCGGAATTTAGTGGGAGAGAGAGAGAGAGAGAGACAGACAGACAGAGACAGACAGACAGACAGAAAGAACTAGAAACAGATCGAGAGAGGAGGAACACAGACAGAGTGACAACCCATAACAAAGAGAAAAAAAAAGCATAAAGAAAGCGAGGACCCGTGAAAGAGAGAGAGAGAGAGAGAGAGAGAGAGAGAGTGGGTAGGGGAAAATGGTCGGCCAATATTGCATTCCGGGGGCTAGAGTGCTTGCTTTTAATTTGCGTTTCCTTTTGTGTGTGGCTGCTCTATAAAATTGCTTTCCTACCGAGGCTCCCTGGTTACTTGCGGCCTCTCTATAAGCTCTGGGCTGCCGCTATGGAGTCGTGGAGCTTAATCAGTGTGCCATTTGAAGATTATTAAACCTCTAAAGCTCGGTACAAGTCTATACTCATTGTACTCTGACTTGGCCTAAAATTGCTGTATCTACATCTTGAAATGCTGACCTGTAACAAGAGAGTAACTTTAGATCTTGGTGCTAGTCACGAAGAGTGCTGTGGAGAGTTTGTAGAGCCCTTTTGCCACTGGGTTTTCTGAAATATGCTGTAAAAGGCTGATAATTTGGGCCAAGTAAGTTTAAAAGGGGTATAGAAGATTAGTTTTATTTATTTATTTATTTTTTTTTTAAGAGAACCAGCACTCTCAGGTTCAGGACAACTCTGGTATTTTGTTCCATCCTGACGATTTTGTTCGAGAGAGAGAGACAGAAAGACAGACAGAGAGAGAGAGAGACGAGTGGCAATATTGAGGACATTAACCCCCTCATGGTCGAGACAGTTCCAGTATTTTATTACAGCTAACGCCAGACGATTTTGTTCAGATAATAGTGAAAAGAGAATCATCATCATCATCATCATTATCATCATCATCCTTCTTCACTATTGTCTGATCATCATCATCATCATCATCATCATCATCATCATCATCATCCTTCACTGTTCTGTCATCTTCACCAATATCTTGTCCTCGGAAACATTATTAAATTATTCAAAAACTTGCATAGTCTTCGTTGTTACGCCGCAATGTCTATAATTATCACTCAGTCGTTAGCCTCTCTCTCTCTCTCTCTCTCTCTCTCTCTCTCTCTCACAGTTCATTACATCATCAAGATTTCCTTTCTTCCTTGACCAAAAATATTTCCCTCCTCCAATACTCATATATATTAAGATCTCTTTGCACCTTTTTATTAACCTTTCCTCTTTTCATCACCTTGACTAATTCAACCAGGTGACTTTAGTGATTAATTTCTCCCCTAGTCACCAATTTTACGTCATTTATTTATTTTTTGAACTCCATTTCCTTGACCATTAAGTTTATCAGTATTTTCTTTACTCATTTAATCGGTACTCTATCCTGTTGTCATCGGCTTTAAATCTGTCTTTATTTTTTGCTTCACTTTTTCAATAACCTTTGCTCTCTGCACCACTCCTACCTCGACCCAAATTACTCACCTCGTCCCCTACTTAGATCTAGGCAGTGTGAGTGCGTCCGGGGCCGAGTGAGGGAAGTTGAACGTGGTGGAGTGTGTGGGAGAGGTTGAAGTTGCTGGTTTGGCGCTGTCTCTCTCTCTCTCTCTCTCTCTCTCTCTCTCTCTCTCGTTTTCTAGAATATCTTAAGAATCAGAATTCAGACAAATTTTCGTATCATACAGCCTAGATTTTTCACTCACTCCCTCCCTTGCGCGCGCGCGCGCACACGCACACGCACACACACACACACACACACACACACACACACACACACACACACACACACACACACACAACCCCCCACACACACACACAACCCCCCCCCACACACACACATCCTTTCCCCCCTACACACACTTCATCAAGGTCAAATGCAAGGCTGGAAGTTGGGCAGGAGTAAGTTGGTACCATCAAGAGTGCCCGCCAGAGAGAAGGTTGGGATGGGTGGCACTCCTACGCTGATTTGCCTTGGAATTGGTAGAGAGCAGGATGATTGTGCCAGGCGTTTCTGCAGAGGGTGAGGTGGTGTGGTAGGGCACTGAAAACCGCGTACTGGCTAGCGCTCCCTACTCACATACATACACAGAGGATAGAGCTACATTTGGGAAGACAGGCGGCATCCCTAGAGCTAGCACACACACTCACTCTGTCGGGCATGATGCGAGAGTTACCATCTTCGTGCTGTGTGTGACTCTGAAACCTTTTTTTTTCTTCTCTGTGTGCCTCTCTCTGACTATATTTATCTTTTGAATGCATTGTGCCTAGACATCGTAACAGCAGATTATGATGCTAGTCACGAAGAAGTGCTATGAAGGATGTGGAGCTATAGTAGTGGTGTCTTTTTCTGCCACTAAGCATCGTAAAACAAGCTACAAAAGGAGGAAAATTTGGGCCAAGTTGGAGTGACATGACGATAGGCGGTTTCTTTTCTTTTTCATTTCTTATTTTTCTTTTTTCCTATTCTTAAATCAGGTAAAATTGAAAACCCATCCCAGCGATAGTGGTGAAATAAATTAAGAGTGACTGTGAGAGTGTAAACCCGAGAGTTGAGTGAAAGAGAGGAAAAGAGTTTGAGAGTGAGTTGGGATGATGGATGAAGATGGATGGGCATAAGGAGCAGGGTGGGGTAGGGCAGGGGAAGCAAATGTCTTTTTAAATGACATGCATTTTCCAAGTGTACAAGCAGGTCAAATTTCGGCGTCATCTTTTCAATTCTTTCGAGAGAGTTTCAAGACAGAGTTTATAGATAGACAGACAGACAGACAGTTTTATGACAGACAGACAGGAAGACAGACAGTTTAAAGACAGACACAGACAGGAAGACAGACAGTTTAAAGACAGACACAGACAGGAAGACAGAGTTGAAAGACAGACAAACAGGACATTTTGGCGCGTATTCTCGTCGAGTAAGGAGACTCCCTACCACCTCTTCCTTTGCGATTTATTTTTTGGATATTGCTGGTTAATATCCTTTTGTACGTCACTTATGTAGAGTATGGCGATATTAGAAGGATTTATATTACACAGAAGAGGAGAGTAAGATGTAATATGCAAAATAAATCGCTTAGGAAGAGGTGTTAGGGAGCTTTCTTAACCGAGGGGAATACGGTCCTCTGAAGCCCATATTCTCCTGTACTTTGTCTGGAATGGGAGACTTCGTAACATTTTTTCTTTAGCGATTTATTTTGCATAGGACACTTTTTAATCAATTTTTGTCGGTACTAAAACCATATAAACAACATAAAATTAGAACATCAAGGAATAATATGCATGATAAATCGCTAACAGAAGGGTGCCACGGAACGACAGAGCCACTTTTAAAAATGGCTCTATATTTCAGCACACGGTGGCGAGTATAGTAGGAATAAATCGGTAAAAATCATGGAACACCACCCGCATCGTTCCCAGGGATGATAAAGTATTGTTTCACTGTTTCGGATACACGGGCAGAAGTTTCGAAACAGCCCGGCTCGAAATCTGGCAAACTTGTGTGGCGGGTGCGAGGCGATGATGCTTTGTCAACACGTCCATAAGCCGTGATGCTCGTGGAAAATTTTACGTCAGGAGTGCCATTCTCAGTCCGGCAATGTCCGCGTCCAAAAAAATAGCGTTAACATCCACACAGGCAATATAAGCATACGCTCACCCACCCACACACATGAACACCTATACACACACACACACACACACACACACACACACACACACACACACACACACACACACACACACACACACATTATCATATATGTATCTATGTATTTATGTATGAATGTACAAAGGAGTACAAAAGTTGCCATACAACACCAGACCTGTGGCTCCTTTCGTGACTGTTTGATATAGGAAAGATTATAACTAACAAAACTAATCCATCAGCTAAAGACAAGGATAGAAAAGCAAGAACCCTCCCCTCCAGCCACCAAACCCACCAGGGCACCCCCAGGATTCCAAGGCTTACAGGAATTTTGACCACAGGGCATTTATCCCAGTGTTTCAGGTTACCCATAAGAATATCTTCATTCGTGGAACTTAAAGGGATACATTTGCGCGAAAAAGGTCTGGCCAAAATACTCTTGCAGGTTGTAAGGAGGAGGCATATTTGACACTCTCCATCAGTTTGTGTGTGTGTGTGTGTGTGTGTGTGTGTGTGTGTGTGTGTGTGTGTGTGTGTGTGTGTGTGTTGTTGTTGTTGTTGTTGTTGTTGTTGTAAAAAATGCCTTAAGCGACCTGTATGTTTGTGTGTGGGAGCTTGGAGGGTGAGGGGGTGGCATGATGGATGTTGTGTGTGTGTGTGTGTGTGTGTGTGTGTGTGTGTGTGTGTGTGTGTGTGTGTGTGTGTGTGTGTGTGTGTGAGCGGTGGGGGTAGTTTGAGCCAAATTAATTTTCTAGCTTAAGCAAGGACAGCCTAAATTATTCATTCTTAATCTTGAACCAGATATTACGGTATGTGAAGAAAGTTTTAAGCCTTTTTCCAATAGTGTGTTTCTGAGAGCCGAAAAAAATATCATCTGACGGAACTGGAAAAGAAAAACACAAAGCTCAGAGGGTTCAGAAGTGCAGGGTAGTTCTTGCTCATCCCTGTTTTTGTGTGTTGTGGGAACGTCTCATTCAGCTTTATCAGAGTCTTCCCTGCATGATTTTCTGCTTCCTGTAACACTTTTTATAATTCTTTGTATCTGTTTTTTTGTCAGTTGAGATGCTGGAGAGGGACGCCTTCACGTGGTGGCACTGATATAACTCGGTGCCGGGACTATCCTATTCTCCAAACGTCTCTCAGCTCCCTCCCTATCCTTCAAAAGGAGAATGGTGGGCTGCGTAAAGAGGACAGCTTCAGCCTGTAGTCCACTGGGTTCACATTGCTGATGAACATGGGACCACAACAACCAAAAACAACAACAGAAACAACAGGAGAAACATAGATAATAAAAACAACAATAACAACAATTACAACTACCACTACTACTACTACTACTACTGCTGCTATTACTACTACTACATCAATTAATTGCTTGGCTGATTAGTAATTTCACGAAGCAGCCAAAAATATCCTCGCACTTCACACTAGCAGACTAAGCCGTCCTCGCAACACGCAAGACAGAAAGGTGCAATGTCAGGACCACCCTATGTATCAATATGCGTCGACTGAATCTCAAGGGAAATTTTCTTGTATCGAAATATATACATGCTATGCTGGGCCTTCATTACTTTTTGAGAGAGAGAGAGAGAGAGAGACGACAGGCAGACAGACAAGGCAGATAGAAACCCCCCCCCTTATACTTTACGTGTCTTCATACTCCCACCTAGACAAATAGACAGACTGGACAGGTGGTTGGATAGACAGAAGGGACGGAACAGTACTCCCAGACGTACTAAGCTTTTCGTCTTCGCATTTCACCGTTCACAGTGACCTAATAATACCCTAAAGCACATCAACCCTCCCTTCGTCTCAAAACCCAGACAGGCGCGTAGACGAGGACAGAAAAATACCCTCAACCTTGCTCCACAAATCACAGCCCTGACAAACAAACAGGCACATGGAGAGACGGTCGGGACAGGGGTACACGGACGGCTGACGTGAGGGATGGATTGGGGATGAGAGGGTTGGGGATGAGAGGGATGGAGGGGTGAGTGACATGGGTTCTGCGGACAGAGGAGGAGGAGGAGGAGGAGTGTGCATCGAGTATTCATGGTTTCTCTCTCAGTGCTCCCTTCAGAACGATGATGTCTTATTTATATCACCCCAGAAGATGTGTGTGTGTGTGTGTGTGTGTGTGTGTGTGTGTGTGTGTGTGTGTGTGTGTGTGTGTGTGTGTGTGTGTGGGTGAATGGGTGGGTGGGTGGGTGGGTGGGTGTGTGGCTGGATGGGTGGGTGTTTTACCGCTGTCACACCCATTCTGTTTATTTTCGGGTGGATTGGCCTGAAACTTACTTTGCATATACAGCCTGGGAAGACCAAAATTTTCACCTCGTCTGCTTCTGGCTTTCCTCTGCGGGGCGGTATTCATAAGCTGAGAGGGGACTAGCATTTTTCTTTACCACATAGAATTCTCTTTATTCTCTTTGAAATGAGTCAGGAAGGAAATTAATGGACATGGCTTAAATGTGACGTAGACACAGGGGAAAAGTAAGAGAAAATTTTGTCCCTGGGTTTACCTGGGCTTAGCATCTCGAGCCACGTTTTTCCTGCTTTCTATATAGGCCTTGAAAATGGCTTAAGCTACCCCAAGTGTACACGAACGGATGCAAAACCACAAAAGACGAGCGCTGAACCAACCATCGCCAGAACACCCACACCAGTCATAGTACGTACACTCGTTTTTCTACTTCAGAATTACCTCTGTTGTTAACCATAAATATGCGTCCTTGTGTATGTATGTGTGTGTAGATAGAGAGGCGGATTGATTGATTGATTGATATGCTAAACGAGTGGGAATATTCAGACCTCCCGTTTTTGTCACGTTCTTCCCTGTATTTGTGGTTCTGCCGTATGAATTCATTAAGCATGCACGGTTCTTTGTCACCTTTTCACGTTTCCCTTTGTTTACAGGCTGAAGGACGAAGGTGATGGAGCTGAGGGCACCATGAGGGAGAATGTGAGTGTTGGCTTTATTGTATCTGTTTATGCTTTTATATGTTTATTTCTACGGGTATGAAGAGGGAGGGATGGCCACCAGTAGGTAGGGATAGTTAGGTGGTGGTCAAGTGTGTAGCCTGGAAACTCGTAACACCTCTTCCTAGGCGATTCATTCTTCATGTTTTACCTCAGAATCATCTTGTATGTTATTGAAGAAAACTACATCAGTATTAAAGTGATATACAGGAACAAATTCTGGAAAGATTTAAAGACAAAACCGTATCAATTCATCACACAGTCGATAAAAGGAAAAACATTGGAAATTCATGCAGGCTGGAATCGTCATTTGGACTCTCTCCCAAAGCGCACCCACTCTAATTAACGATGCTTCATGTAATTCATTCATAAAGTACACGCTGGCCCGACAAGAGAGCTTATTATTTGCTTAATTAGGCACGCGGGTAATTTACTTTGCTCCAAAAATGTCAAGCGTATGTCAGGTGTGTGTGTCCGAAGTTTGGGGGGGGGTTTTGTCCACCTGAATTTTCGGGGTCCGTGTCCAATTAAATTTTCAGGGCCCCGTGTCCAGTTAAATATTCAGGGATCGGTGTCCTGTTGAAATTTCGGGGTATGTGTCCTGCTGAATATTTAGGGATTCGTGTCATGTTGAATTTTCGGGGACTCTTGTCGATTTGAATTTTCAGGGGTCCGTGTCCAGCTGAATTTTCGGAGATCAGTGTCGATTTGAATTCTTAATGTCTTCAGTCAAGGAACGTTATTTTGCTTTATTCCTCTTGTTTTTAGGTGATTTTATTCAGCTTTGGATCGCTTCTCGTATTGGGTGATGTTATTTTAACCCCTTCAGCCCTGTGACGTATCTGCAGACGATTTGGAGGGGCGGTTTGAAGGGACGATTTGCAGGAGGAGGAGCTTTGGAGTCTACGTAATGAGTGAGAATTCGAGATTTGGCTCCTATGACACACTTTCAGCTTAATAAAATCGTCTGGAGAGGAATAAAATACTGGAGTTGTTCTTACCATGAGAGGGGCGTAGTTTTGATCATGGGGGGGTTAATTACACCATTGTTTCTGTGTTGAAATGATCATCTTTAAATTCATGAATGGAGAGGATTGATAACGTTCGGATGGCTGTGATATTAATGGATTATGATTATGATAATGACTACTGATAATGATAGTGCTGCCGGGGGAGGATGGGGATTGATAAGAGCGATAAAGGATAATTAGGATGATGGTGGTGGTGATGTGATTAGGGTGATAACGTTATTGATAATGAATAGGATGATAATAGTATGATAAATAATAACACTGATACGGAGTTACTGGGATGATGGCGGGGCGTTTTTTCTGGCATTATTATTATTATTATTATTATTATCATCATTATTATTACTACTACTACTATTATTATTATTATTATTATTATTATTATTGCCATGGGTAACAGAAAACCATATTATTATTATTATTTTTATTATAACTTGTGGCACATCATGTGAGTATTTTTTAGGGTGACCTCTTTCTATGTCCCAGTTTTTTTTGTGACACCAGAGAGAGAGAGAGAGAGAGAGAGAGAGAGAGAGAGAGAGAGAAGGGGGGGGGTAGAAAACATACCATCCATATATACATTAGACATTAAAGCCGCCCTTGGGACCACTTTCCTTTTCCCATCATCATTATCATCATCGTCATCACTTGTGGATACTGAATGCCATCATGAGAGAGAGAGAGAGAGAGAGAGAGAGAGAGAGAGAGAGAGAGAGAGAGAGAAACTTCAGTTATATTGTTCGCCCATCATCCAGTCAGTCGATGTAGTGCTGCCTTAGGTGGCTCTACACTGAGTGACAAGCTTAATGGTGTCCTGTTGCCTATGAAAACTTTTACAGCGCTGTGTAGTAACCATATAACCAGATGACGGGGTGATGTGGAGCCTGCTTTGGTGCTCCTGTTAACTGGGTGGAGAGACGCAAATGTGGCGTCCATCCTGGAACCAAATCTTTACCATCTTTCCCGCGGCTCGTTGTGGCGTCGCAAGAGTTCACCACAGGGGATGGCCTTACAGGGGCGATCACTTGCCTGTGGTTGATGGGTCTGTTCAACCAGACTGAGGTTTCTGTATTATTACTACTACTACTACTTTTACTACTACTACTACTATTACTACTACCACCACTGCTGCTGCTACTATTACTACTACTACTACTACTACTACTACGACGACGACGACGACGACGACGACGACTACTGCTACTACTACTACATAGATGAATCTGAAAATAACACAAACTCTGCCTAAGAATTAAAGACAAAGATTACGAATTAAAAAAAAAAATATATGTAGGCTTTCGTTCTATTTTGCATTTAAAAGTATTGGACGAAGATAAAAGAAAAAATCTACACTCTTGTCCTGCTTACATTTCGAAATCTGAACGAAGAGCTTTGACACACACGATCGTAATCTAAAATGAGGTCAGCATTATTTATCGCATACCTGGAATGACCTGGTACCCGGAAACACGGTAAATAATAGCATATAGAGATACTGCGAACGTCAGACAATAGAGAGGAAAATAGACAGAGGTAGATAGATAGACAGACCGATAGATAAATAGGTAGGTACTCCTCTCGTGACGTATTTAACTAGCGAGACAATACATCGGTAACCTGATAGATAGATAGATAGATAGGATATACATACATACACATTTATAGGAAGCCACAAACCCATAAGCTGAACACCAGGTCAGTTGATACACAGGCATTGAGAGAGAGAGAGAGAGAGAGAGAGAGAGAGAGAGAGAGAGAGAGAGAGAGAGAGACTGGTGATGTAATTGACAGAAAGCTACCGACACATTCATAAGCTGATCGAGAGAGATGTATAGACAGATTGACAGATAGATAGATAGATAGACTGATAGGTAGGTAGGTAAGTAGGTAGATAGGTAGATAGATAGACAGATAGGTAAGAGGGTGGATAGGTAGTTGCTGGATAGACAGTCATAAATAGATTCACCGATTAATGGATGAATGAACTGACAGGTTGATCGACTGATAGACAGACAGAAACGAACAGACAGACAGATAGATAAACAGACAGGCTCTCCCCCTAACAGACAGATAGATAAACAGTCTCTCCCCCTAACAGACAGACAGACAGATAGATAGACAGATAGACTCTCCCCTCATCTTTACACACCCAGCCTCCACCACCACCACACCGTACGCTCACCTTGCCTCACCTCGCGTAGTGTGGATCCATCGGCTTCAAGGCAGGTTAGGATCGGTGTTTGGATCAGCTGGGGAGATTATAATTTGATCTCAGTGCCCTTGCCCTCTTTTTCACAGATCTAGAGTTACAGTGCTCTCATTTTCACTTGTCTAGAGTTACAGTGCTCTCTTTTTTCACTGATTTAGAGTTACAGTGCTCTCTTTTTTCACTGATCTAGAGTTACAGTGCTCTCTTTTTCACTGATCTAGAGTTACAGTGCTCTCTTTTTCACTGATCTAGAGTTACAGTGCTCTCTTTTTCACTGATCTAGAGTTACAGTGCTCTCTTTTTCACTGATCTAGAGTTACAGTGCTCTCTTTTTCACTGATTTAGAGTTACAGTGCTCTCTCTTTTTCACTGATCTAGAGTTACAGTGCTCTCTTTTTCACTGATCTAGAGTTACAGTGCTCTCTTTTTTCACTGATCTAGAGTTACAGTGCTCTCTTTTTCACTGATCTAGAGTTACAGTGCTCTCTTTTTCACTGATCTAGAGTTACAGTGCTCTCTTTTTTCACTTGTCTAGAGTTACAGTGCTCTCTTTTTCACTGATCTAGAGTTACAGTGCTCTCTTTTTCACTGATCTAGAGTTACAGTGCTCTCTTTTTCACTGATTTAGAGTTACAGTGCTCTCTTTTTCACTGATTTAGAGTTACAGTGCTCTCTTTTTCGCCGATCTGGAGTTAATTACAGTGCTCTCTTTTTCACTGATCTGAAGCTAATTACTCTGCTCTCTTTTTTACTAATACAGTGTCACATTTTTAGCTGCGGGTATATTTTTGTGAGCTGAGGAAAATCGTCTGGCTTTAGCTGGAATGAAAAGCTAGATTTGCCCTTACCATGAGATGTAGCACTTAAAACACTGAAAATTATAGGCAGAGATGTGTTCAAGGAAAGGTACATAATATAATGACACAGGGCGAAACAAAGTCAAAAAGGAAAGATGTTTGGGGATGTAAGAGAGAAGAACGTATGAGGTGAAAGAAAGAATGAGAGAAAAGAAAGGAAATTGCAATACGGATGAGCTAAGAATTATGGAACTCTGTGTGCTTGTGGGAAGAAGTGAATATAAGGCTGATGTGGAATGGGTTGAGAATGAAGAATGATGTGAGTGTGCATATGGAGAGGGGGGGGGGGTAGTGAGAGGAGTGTTAGCGTAAAGGGAAGGATTTTGTAAAGTTAGGAACGTGTTGGGGAGATTTGGAGAGGATTAAACAGGTCAGTGGTTGATTTCTTACACCTTCACGGGGATTTTTCGTCCT
Source organism: Coenobita brevimanus (assembly GCF_032717465.1). NCBI lineage: Eukaryota > Metazoa > Arthropoda > Malacostraca > Decapoda > Coenobitidae > Coenobita > Coenobita brevimanus. The sequence continues at coordinate 2,290,630 of NC_136979.1, forward strand.
TTGGTTGCTTATTTTCCGTACAGCAGAGGTAGAATTGGATATTACGGCGACTTTGTGTCCTTCCCACGACACTTTTTCGTGACTAGCATCCTATTTTAGCATTAATTCCTTGTCGCACTAAACTATTGAAGATGGAGAGATGGAAGTTTGGGTTGTCATTCTCTCTCTCTCTCTCTCTCTCTGGCTCCTGTAATTCAGTGGGTAAAAAAAAAATTTTGACGTTAATAGGGATGATGATAATAATAATAATAATAATAATAATAATAATAATAATAATAATAATAATAACAACCCACTGAGGCCAAGGACGGCTGTTTGCATAATTCTTTCTACTTACAAATAATTATAGTTTCCATATATAGCTTTTCTAACATCAAAAATAACCCCCAAGACTGAAGAAAAACACGGGAATCAACGGTGAAGGAGAATATAATTGTGTCGGGAGTCGCAAGGTGTTTATCAGGCCTTCACGGTTGGTTACCTGAAGGAGGGATGGGGTGTCTGGAGGAGGAGGAGGAGGAGGAGGAGGAGAGGCGAGGCAGGGGTGGGAGTGTTAGGCATCCAGGGTGATCCATATATTGCACAGCTCAATCTTGTGTTGTGGGGAACGACTCACACACACACACACACACACACACACACACACACACACACACACACACACACACACACACACACACACACACACACACACACACACACACACACACACAAAGCTGCAAATATTACCCATCCTTACAAAAACCACTGACACCTAAAAACAAAAACAAACAGAAAATGAGAATAAAGAAAAATAATCATTGTTTCCTTACCGCACTGAACATTATGCAACAAGGACGAAGCATTTTGGCACATAGGTCACTCTTTGATATAATTACAAGTACAGTGTTACATTTTTAGTACTCTGGATTACATAAAACTTCATGATACAGAATGGTATGTAGTTTTAGGTACAAACTTCATGAGTCTGTGTCTGGCGAGATTTATTTTCACATGCATCAGACGGAGCCTTATCATTTTAGTTTAGATAGATAGGTAGATAGATAATTAGATAGATAGTTTAGTTAGTTATCTATTTATGATTTGATGTATACTGAGTGTACACCTGCAAAAATTACGTACACATAACAAACTCCAAATACACACATGGTCACCTCCTCTGCCCTTCACTCTGCCTCCCCGCTTATATATATGGGCCAATTAAACCTTACATTAGCCCCCGCCAATTAGGCCACATCAACCTCACTCTCACATAATCACCCTCATTAACAGACCAACCCAGGCCTTTAATTCAACACCCACCTCCTGCCTCCCATCTAATTACCTTCACTTACCTGCCTTATTCCTCAAAATCACTACTTTATGATGGCCACTCTCATTCTAAGCGCCTCCCCAGACGATTTTATTCAGCGATAGAAGCGTCCGACGTAGCGAATTAAAAACAAAAATGCAGTCTTCATTAATCCACCGTGCAACTTTTCGCCTACGGACTCATAGTTTACAAAGCAACCTTATTGTACGAATGGATGGCTTGTCGCGGAATTTTCACTGATTTTCACGTCCGCAGTTATTTTCTGACTTGCGGATTTTGCGGATTTTCACTTCATTTTTTTTTTAATACATTGATGTCAACCTCATAGTGGATTCCCTTGCGCAAAATTCCTGTATGTAGCCAACTTTGATTAAAAAAAAAAAAAAAAATGCGACTCACTTCTATTCACACACTCATTCACTCATTCTTACCTTCTCAGCCTTTCTTTCGTTCTTTCTTTTTTTTATTCTGATTCACATGCATGCAGTTCCAGTCATTTTTACAGTCGCTTACTTTTGCTTTCTTGCTGATTCTTCTTTTTACCTCATGCAGTCATTCTCTCTCTCTCTCTCTCTCTCTCTCTCTCTCTCTTTCTCTCACACACACACACACACACACACACACACACACACACACACACACACACACACACACACACACACACACACACACACACACACACACACACACACACACACACACACACACTCACTCACTCACTTTTTCAGCCTCCCGCACTCCCAGACACTCCCGTTCACTGTCTCGCACTGTCAGTCATTCACTCTAGCTTACTCTCACGCTCTCTCACTTTCACTCCCTCTTGAAACCTCATTCACACTCTCATACATTGTCATACACGCTCACTCACTCATAAACTCACTCCCTCCCTCATTCCTTCCCTCCCTCATTTCCTCACTCACTCGCTCATTCCATCCCTCCCTCCCTCCTTCCCTCCGTCACTCCCTCCCTCCCTCCCTCGTCCTGAAACTCGACCAGCGATACATCCTCTTCCGCGTCCGCATCCGGGAATATGTAATTTTCATATTCCCTCCTCAAATGTCAAAAGTCTACGTCCAATACAGCACAGTATCCCGATGAGTGAGCAGTAACATCCGCCTCACTGTAGTTCTGTCACATTTAACTTGGCCCAGATTATTATTATTATTATTATTATTATTATTATTATTATTATTATTATTATTGCTGTCTATTTCACGTTGATCGGTAGCAGAGCGAGATGGCACTCCGGTCCTTCGCTCCTTCCCGTAGCATTTCTTCCTCTTCCCTAAGCACTTCTTCCTCCTCCCGTAGCACTTCTTCCTCCTCCCGTAGCACTTCTTCCTCCTCCCGTAGCACTTCTTCCTCCTCCCGTAGCACTTCTTCCTCCTCCCGTAGCACTTCTTCCTCCTCCCGTAGCACTTCTTCCTCCTCCCGTAGCACTTCTTCCTCCTCCCGTAGCACTTCTTCCTCCTCCCGTAGCACTTCTTCCTCTTCCTGTAGCACTTCTTCCTCCTCCCGTAGCACTTCTTCCTCTTCCTGTAGCACTTCTTCCTCCTCCCGTAGCACTTCTTCCTCTTCCTGTAGCACTTCTTCCTCCTCCCGTAGCACTTCTTCCTCTTCCTGTAGCACTTCTTCCTCTTCCCGTAGCACTTCTTCCTCCTCCCGTAGCACTTCTTCCTCTTCCTGTAGCACTTCTTCCTCTTCCTGTAGCACTTCTTCCTCTTCCTGTAGCACTTCTTCCTCTTCCTGTAACACTTCTTCCTCTTCCTGTAGCACTTCTTCCTCTTCCCGTAGCACTTCTTCCTCTTCCCGTAGCACTTCTTTCTCTTCCCGTAGCACTAAGTCTTCCGTAGCACTTCTTCCTCTTCCCGTAGCTCATCTTCGTGACTAATACAGTGTAGCTCTTGTTCATTTGACATGTAGTAGCACTGGTGGGAAAAATGTTAAGACGGCTCAACTCCTTTCCATAGCACTTCTTCGTGACTAGCACCATATTCCTTGTATTAATCTATGGGTATACTCAGCTTTTAAGAAGAAGAGATCAAAATTTTAGGCCAAGTTAAAGTGAAAAGAGTGTGCAAGAGATATTCCCCATATACGTATTCTCGTCTAGCAAGGAAGCTCCCTAACACCTCTTCCATGGCGATTTATTTTTCGATACAGCTGGTTAGTATCCTCTTGTACGTCATCACTCAGAGTAGGGTGATATTAGAGTGATTTATGTAATACAGAGACAGGTCGGTATAAAAGACAATATAAGTTGCTCAGGGGGAGATGTTAGGGAGCCTCCTCAAGCGACGATGTACGGAGATGGACAGTAAGGTGTAACAGGCAAAATAAGTTGCTTAGGGAAAGGTGTTAGGGAGCTTCCTTTACTGACGAAAATACGGGCCCTTGACTCCAATGGCATATTTTTTCATTTTATATATATATATATTTTTACCCCTTGGTGTAGATTGTAAATATTTCCTTCATTCACTATTTTCCTACAAAATAAATAAATAAATAAATAAACAAACCCTAAACGGAATAAAATCGTCTGGATAAAGCAAAAGGAAAAATCGCCAACAAGATGTCATTGAGGGGAAGGGATTCACCTGCTTCTCAAACTATTTATTTATTTATTTAATTTATTTTGCATTAACACATGGATGAGTGATATTCTTGTAGTCACTTTCCATGCTAGACACACAAGGACAGAAGTTATAAAAAATCTTAAGGTCTGTGTGTTGTTCGTCCTGAGTCAGATTCACAGACATGCACTTAATCCCACGTCGCGACTGTGTTTTGCTGTCCCAGGATGAACGAGGAGGGGAGAGTGCGGAGTCTTCCCGTGTCCCTTGTTCCTCCTGCCATCCACATTGTCCATTTCTCACGACTTTACCTATTCTTTCATTCACTGCACCCCCCTCTCTCTCTCTCTCTCTCTCTCTCTCTCTCTCTCTCTCTCTCTCTCTCCTCCCAGCCAGCTGGACCACTCTCTTCACACCTCCACGACCGCCACCACTTACCCGATTGGTTCTCAGCCCTACTGTTCTTTCTCACTTCTCTCTCTCTCTCTCTCTCTCTCTCTCTCTCTCTCTCTCTCTCTCTCTCTCAACTGTTCCATCTTTTACCTTATTCATTTTTCATTATTATTTTTTTTCCCACCATTTCTCCCACTCTTTCTCCCCCACATTTTCATACCCTCATTTCTTCTGCTCCACACTTCCACACTCCACTATCTCTCACTCTTCCACACTTCACTGTCCCGCCCGATATTCTCACTCCTCTAGACTGCTTCCTCCACTCCTGACTCCATACTCCACATCTTTCCTCCACTCCTCTCCCCATACCCCACCTTTCCTTCACGCTTCTCTCCATACACCACATCATTCCTCCACTCCTCTCTCCACACTCCACATCTTTCCTCCACTCCTCTCTCCATACTCCAGCTTTCCTCCACTCCTCTCTCCATACTCCACACCTTTCCTCCACTCCACTCTCCATACTCCACCATTCCTCCACTCTTCTCTCCATACTCCACCTTCCTTCCACTCCTCTCTCCATACTCCATCTTTCCTCCACTCCTCTCCATACTACATCCTTCCTCCACTCCTCTCTCCATACTCCATCTTTCCTCCACTCCTCTCTCCATACTCCACCTTTCCTCCACCTTCTCTCCATACGCCACATCTTTCCTCCACTCCTCTTTCCCTTTCACTGCTCCACACTCCACTTCCTCTACCCAGCTTCAGACCATCCCCTACTCCTACCTCCTTCCTCTCTGCTCCACTTCCTCTCCTCCACCTCCACACTCCTCTCCACCCTCGATGAGACCCAGTTGCTATTCTTATCCTCATGAGTCTTCGTAACACCATTTCCATAGCGATTTATTTTGCTCATATCATCATTGCACCTTAACTTTCTCTTCTCTGCAAAGTCGTTCTAATACAAACACATTTTACATCAATACACGTTACATCAATACACAAGAAGGTGTAGAACAAATCGCTAAGGAAAAAGTGTCAGGAAATTCTCCGTCATTTTTTTCGCCTCGCTGATACCAGTCCGGAATTTTCTCCTTTGTTTACCGCTTGTTTCGCGTCGCCCTCCGGTTAGAGAGAGAGAGAGAGAGAGAGAGAGAGAGAGAGAGAGCAGACCCGAGAAGACGCTTAAAAATTGGAAGAGATGTAGATAGGTAGATAGATTGATAAGTGGGCAGGTAGGTAGGTAGGTAAGGAGAGAGAGAGAGAGAGAGAGAGAGAGAGAACAGCCCTTTCTCAAGCCTGTCCATAAGAGAACTGAGAAGAAGTTACTGAGAGAGGCCAAGGATAATATTTATAAAGGCTCTTAAGTCATTTCCAGGATAAACAAATCTTCACCATTATCAGATTTTTTTTCGTATTTTTTTACTTTGTTATTCACTCCCGTCTGGGTATAGGTTTAGTTTGTAATACCTGTAAGGAGGTCTGGATGATGATGATGATGATGATGATGATGATGATATCTTCATTAAGAATCTTACGCACAACTTAAACCTAAGGTCCTTTGTAACTTCGGCCCCAAGTCATGCCCTTAATGCATTACTCTCTCTCTCTCTCTCTCTCTCTCTCTCTCTCTCTCTCTCTCTCTCTCTCTCTCTCTCTATATATATATATATATATATATATATATATATATATATATATATATATATATATATATGTGCATTACTCTCTCTCTCTCTCTCTCATTATAAAATATATATATATATATATATATATATATATATATATATATATATATATATATATACGTGTATACATCCATGTGTCCACATATCCATCTACTTACCTTAATTATCTGTCTGTCCATCTGTCTGCTTCTGTGTCTAATTATCTTCCTGTCTATTTATCCTTTTGTCTATCAGTCCATCTTACATCCACCCATCCATTCATCTGTCTGTCTATCAGTCTGTCTAATTGTTTGTGTATATATGTATCTATATATCTATCTTCCACCTATCTATCTGCCAATATGTCTATCTTCCCTTCTCTTCTCTCCCCTCCTTTCTCCTCTCCTCTCCTCTTTTCCTCCCCCCACCCAAACTCCACGAGGGAAACATTTAAGAGTAAAATTAGGGCGCGTGGCGAGGCGTATAATTGTACATGACACTTCAAGAACCGCGACCCTCCCCTCCTGAAGACGTGCAGGGGGAGGGGGGAAGGAGAGGGAGGAGGGGAATGAGAGGGGGAAGAGGAGGGAATGGGTGGAGGAGGAAAGGGAAACGGAAGAAGAGAGGGAAAAGGAATGGGTGTGGAATGGAAGGGGAAAGGAAGGGGAGGGGAGGTGACGAAAGGAGTGAAGGGAAGATAGAAAGGTGAGGGGTAGGTGGGGGGAGAGAAGGGGGGGCAATTAGGGAAAGGGGGGAGTGGGAAGAGGAGGAAGATAGAGTAAGGGGGAGGGAAGATATGAAGGAAGAGGAAAGAAGGGCGAAAGGGAAGGGAAAAGGGGAAAGAAAAGGAAGAGAGGGAAAGGGGGAAGGGAAAGGTGAGGGAGGGGAAGAGAGATGACGAGGATTGAGGAAAGGCGGAAAAGGAGAGGAGGAGAGGGGGAGGTGTGGGAGGAGGGGGGAGGGGTGGGGAGGAGAGAGGATGTAAGGAGGTGAAGCGGCATGATATTAACCTGTGACTTTTATTACCGAACTTGTTTCATACCCGTGCTGTGACCGCAAGAGGGGAGGGGAGGGGAGGAGGAAGGAAGAGAGGGGAGGTGGGAGGAGGGAAAGGAGTCGTTGGGGGAGGAGAGAAAGAGGGGAGACAGTAGGGGACAAGTGGGGGGAGGGATGTGAGAGGTGGAAAGGAGGAAGATGTAGAAGATGAGAAAGGGAAGAGAAAGGTAAGAGGAAGGCTGAGTGTGTAATGAAGGAGAAGGATGGAAGGAAGGGAGGAAGGAAGGAAGGAAGGAAGTAGATGGGGATGGTAGAGATTGGAGGAAGGAGAGGGGAATGGAAGGAGGCTTGAGGAAGAGGAAGGAAAGGGGAAAGTGGGAGGGGTTGGGGACGTCGGGATGGAGAAGATGTTAGGAAATGGAGAATCATGGAAGGACGGAGGGGGTGCTGAGGCTGAGAGAGAGAGAGAGAGAGAGAGTGGTAATGAGATGGGGAGGGGTTGGGGAAGGGGAGGTACGGAGAAAGGTAGAGAGGGGAATGATGAGGGGAGAGGAAGTAAAGGGTAGGAAGAAGCTGGGGAAACAAGGAGGAAAATATTGAGGAAGCAGGGGAGGGGAGGGGAGGGGAAGAAAAGTGAGGGAAAGAGGTGAGTATGGGAAAGGGGAAAGGAGAGGAAGGAAACTGAGGGAAGGAGGTGAGTAAGGGAGAAGGGAAGGGAGGGGAGAGGAAGTGAGGGAAAGAACTGGGTATCGGAGAGATCAAGAGAGTGGAGGAGAGGGAAAAAGAGGTAGGTGAGGTGAGAAAGAGGCAGGTAAGGGGAGAAAGAGGTAGGTAAGGGGAGAATGTACATCACTGGGGAGGAAACTAAGGGTCACTTTTAATTCAGAACTTTGCTGGGTAGGCATTTAAAGTCCCTTCATTTAAAGTCCTCTCATTTAAAGTCCCTTCATTTAAAGTCCTCTCATTTAAAGTCCCCTCATTTAAAGTCCCCTCATGTAAAGTCCCTTCATTTAAGTCCCCTCATGGCGCCCTTTGATAACCACCTCATTGACCTTTTTTTTTTTCCCTTCTTATTTCTAGACTTTTCATTTATTTTTTTAATTGATGGAGGATTTTTAGGATTACGAGATTTAGATAATAGCCTTCATTAACATTTCCTTTAATTACTGCTTCTCTGCCTCTCTGCTATGAAGGAGTTAAGGAATTTGGTAAAGTTCATGATATGTGCGATATCAGGAGTTGCGAAAAGAGGAATGATAAAAAAAATAAATAAATAAATACTGTAAATAAGTCGCCTATTAGAAAGGGTTAAGGAAACTGGTTTAGTTTATCAGTGTGCGATACCGTACCAGGAGTTGCGATAAGAGGAATGATAAAGAATAAGTCACCAAGTTGAATGTATTAAGAAAATTGGTTATCACTGTTCTGTATAACGATGCAGTCAGGCGATATTCAGTGTAGTGATGGAGTCAGTCTCTCTCTCTCTCTCTCTCTCTCTCTCTTTGCATCCAGTGTAATATTATGTAAGAAAAATAATGATCAGTTTGTCAGTGTATCGCTTTTCCTTCGTACAGGTATACCCCAGTTCAGTATAAAGCAGATCCAGTATACTTTTCATTCATTCACGTATACCCCAGTTCAGTATTTAAAAAGACAGATCCAGTATATCCCAGTTCAGTATATTCAGAGCCAGTATAACACGATTCCGGCATTTGCGTGAGTGGGTACTGTGTGATTTAACCTAACGTAATTACCTGCAGCGCGATAATGAAGCCTGGCCCGTAATTACACCTGGCAATTACCTATCTACCCTACCTGTACTGTCGTCCCTTTTAATTACTCCCCCTTGTACTCAGAGGGTCATTGAGGGCAGGGTAATTACTGGCGACTATGGAGGGTATTTAGTTGAAGGAAATTTACCTGTTTTAAAATTCCTAAATTCTGCCATAGCTGTGGGCAGGCTGTAGATTGTTTTATTATTATTATTATTATTATTATTATTATTATTATAGCTGTTATTATTATTATTATCATCATTATCATCATCATTTATTATTATTATTATTATTATTATAGCTGTTATTATTATTATTATTATCATCATTATTATTATTATTTTTTTTTATTATTATTATTATCATCACCTGACTGAATAGGGTTTCTCGGGGATGAATAAAGTCATCAGAAATTAACACACACACACACACACACACACACACACACACACACACACCTGTCACACCCTTACCTCTGATTCATGTTCCTAATGAGGTAAAGAAAAAAAATCAACCACTAAATCTTTCCACTTGATGCGAGGACCGTAAATTGGGTTAAAATGATGATGATAATAATGATAATGACAGAATGATGTATTTAGCCTCATTAGCATTCATTATCGGTATTATCCATTCTGATTTTAATAGCCCCGTTGTTATTGTTATTACCTTGGCAGTAACTCACCAAATTATCATCATTAACAAGTCATTAACCTTCCTGCCATTATAATCATTGCCAATACCACCCACCAACCCCAATTAACCTAAATGCAAAGGAACCGTGAAAGCTGGTATATTTCCCCCCCCCCCTTTTTTTTTTCAATGGACAAAAAAAGTAGGTGAATTAATATAGCATGTTTTACCTGGCATTTGGCTAATTATCTCATCCAGTCTACGCATAAATAGGATTGGACACTAATGACTCGGTTATCATACTTAATTAGAGTCGCACAAAAACATGGACTGGACTGAGCAGGTGTAAATCGGCCTCACACACCTGTCTTTTATACCTGCTGACTCACACACCTGCTGATCCACACCTGTCTTAACCTTCTTCTGACCCACATATCTGCCTTACACACCTGCTGACTCATACACCTGCCTTACACACCTGCTGACTCATACATCTGTCTTACACACCTGCTGACTCATACACCTGCCTTGCACACCTGCTGACACATACACCTGCCTTACACACCTGCTGACTCGTACACCTGACTTAAACACCTAGTGACCCACACACATACTTTACACACCTGCTGACTCATACGTTACACACCTGCTGACTCATACACCTGGTTTAAACACCTGAGAGAGAGAGAGAGAGAGAGAGAGAGAGAGAGAGAGAGAGAGAGAGAGAGAGAGAGAGAGAGATTGTTTAGAACTGTTGTTGATGATAGATAAACAGACAGACAAATAGATAAATATATGTATTGTTTGACTGCTGTTTTGTTGTTGTTGTTGTTATTTCGCTATTTTGTTGCGTATTGTGTCCAGCTTTGTTATTACAGTTCGTTGAGTTTTCATTATATTTAATTTGCTCGTTATTTTTATTTTCATTGTTATTTTCGGAGCGGTTGTTTTTTGTTGTTGTTATTGTTGTTGGATTTATTGCTGTTCGTGGATTTTTTAGTGTATTTGTTTTTATTATTATTATTATTATTATTATTATTTTATTATTTACGAATACTACTATCACTACTACTGCTACTACTACTACTACTACTACTACTACCACAACTACTAAGGGTACCATTTAGTTGCTGTTATTTGTTTGCATTGTTTTTATCGTTGTGAAGAATCATCCGGTGCTATACTTTCTTCACTCAGCTTGGCCCAGATTCACGTCCTTTTGCAACTTACCTTCCCGTAGCTCAGTGACAAGACAGTACTGCGGCTCTACATCTTTTCCATAGCACTTCTTCGTGACGGGCATCTTTTCCTAGTGTTTATTCTACTCAGGATTCAAGATGGAGAGGTGGCAATTATTTTTCAGGCCAAGTTAGAGTGAAAAGAGTATGGTTAGTCCAAGGTATTCCACTGCAGGCTTCTCCCACCTTCCTCCACTCTGTTCCACCCAGTCACAGGAAATCTGCATATTTCATCTCTCCAGCTTGTTCTCTGTCCACCTCATCCTCTCACTCCATCTTTGGGTTGCCGCTCTGTGACCTGGCTTCTCTATGTGCTGTCTGTTTTACGAAGGATGTTACCTGCCTATATACAAGAAGAAGAAGAAGAAGGAGGAGGAGGAGGAGGAGGAAGAAAAGCAACTCTAAAGCACAAAAAAGAAATGGAAAACAGAAAAATTATAGAGGGTAGACATTGGTAACGCTGAGAGAGCCGTTCCCGCAACACACGAGAAACTGCGCTGCGCAATATATGGACCACCCCATGTATATCCCAGCCCTTGCCTTCGGTGGGGCTTTAACAATTCACGTAGTTGTCTGATACGTGCAAACCATGGCAGCAATTCCTATGGCCCCATTTGACACGTGGAAAGGGGAGAGGGGGGAAGGGGAATTCCTGAGGGTGCATTTATAAAAGATCTTAACCGATACTCGGATGAAATGTGTCTTTATAACAGTTAACTCGCTCACTCATTGTTTTGTCTTGGTTTCTTTTCTTTTCATTTTTTATCAATTAATATTTAGTTTGATTTGATTGTTGACTCATTTTACCAATATCAAAGAAGACAGAGTTTCATCAAAGTAATCTTTCACACATCTCAGGCTTAGGAGCTTCTATAAATACAGCTCCATAGGTTAGGTACGGTTAAGTTAGGTTAGGTTTGCTAGGTTAGGTTGAGTTAGGTAAGGTAAGGTTAGGTTAGGTTAAGTTAGGTTAGGTTTAGCTAGGTTAGGTTTGGTTAGGTTGGGTTAGGTAAGGTTAGGTTAGGCTAGGTTAGGTTAGGTTGGGTGAGGCTTGGCTAGGTTAGGTTAGGTCAGGTTAGGCAAGGTTAGGTTATTTAACGTTAGACTTGAGTTGGATCCTATATTAATACGATTCAGGTTAAAGTGAATATGGAGGAGAAAAAGTAAGAAAAAACAATGGGATAACTGAAAATTGTAAACTGTTACGGAGATGTGTTTATGGTGGTAATTGATACGCCTTCATTATAAATACGGTGTCAGGTTGCAAAGGTCAAATTAATTCACCTTTCATAGATCAGATTTAGAGTCAGTATCTAATCGAAAGAGTAATAAGAAAAGAAAATATCCTTCGAAAATAGGTGTTACGGAGCCTTATCGTGAAAATTGATAAGGATTCTTTATAAATACGGGGCCATAGGTTGCAGGGGTCAAGCTAGGTCATTCTAATCAAATCGATATGGTACGTGATAATAGGTCAGTGTTACGGAGACGCATTGTGAAAATTGATAAGGTTTCTTTAAAAATACGGAGCCATAGGTTGCAGGGGTCAACTTAGGTCACCCCCTCGCTGTCACAGGTCATACATGTTTGAGTGACCCAGCTTGCCCTCGCCTCCCCTCAGCTCGCCCCACCCTGGCCTTGTCCCCCTACCACCTGGGAAAAAGATAAAGTACTGCTGATTGGAACTGACAGCCTGGATAGGAGGGTGTGTGGGGAAAAGAAGAGGAGGAGGGGAGAGGGAAGGGGAGGGGAAGGGAAGAGAAGGGAGGGAAGAGGAAAGGAGGAAGAGGAGGAGGAGGACAGATAAGGGAGAGGAATAGGAGGGGAGGAATAATAGGAGGACGGATTATAGAGATAAATTTTAGAAAAGGATGCGGAATAGAAAGATTATGGGAATGGTTTGCCGAGAGGAGGAGGAGGAGGAGGAAGAGGAGGAGGAGGAGGAGGTGGCGGTGGTCTATCTATCTGTCTATCTATCTGTCTATCCCCAAAGCCTATCAACACATTAGTACACATAACAGGCTTTGCTGCTTTAATATCCTCCTTCTGGTAATTCTGATGATAATAAATTTCCTTTTCCCCAGCACATTAATTTCTCATCATAATCCTCTCGCACCTGCATTTTACCCCACACTCAGAATCGCACCATTTCTCTCTTTCTCTCTCTCTGCTTTCCATTCCCTGCTCCCCCTCTCTCTCTCCCTTCTTCCCCTCTCTTCTCTCTTTACCATTTTTTTCCCTTTCACCTTTTTCTCTTTCCCTCCCCCGTTTCTTCACTCCTCCTCCTCCTCTCTTCCCTCTTCTCTACTTCTCCTCCCAACTCATCCTCTCCTCCCCTCTACTTTTTATTTCCCTCTCTTATTTCACGTCTCCCATTACTCCCTACCTCCGCCCTCTTTCCTCTCCTTCCTCTTCTCCCTTCCTCATTCTCTCTTCTCCCCTCCTCACTCCCTCTCCCCACCATTCCCCCTCTCCTCCCCACCATTCCCTCCCTACTCACAATAGGATAGCATTCCGACCCAATTCTCTTTACGGATCCACCACTCTTTTACTCCTCTTCCCCCTCTCGCTGCCTCCTCCTCCTCCTCCTCCTCCTCCCATTCCTAATGCTCCATCTGTTCCTTATAATGCTCCTCCTTATCTTCCTATTCCTCCACCTGCAACGACTAGCACCCTCGTCATCTTCCTTCTGATACTCCTCCCCCTCCTAATGCTCATCCTTTTCCTAATGCACCTCCTCCTCAAATATTCCTCCTCGTCCTCGTCCTCCTTCTCCCCACACCGAGATAATAGGTCTTGGGAATGAGATGGCTGTATAATGAAGATGGATTGAGATGGCCGGGCGTGTTGCATCGCTCATACCTTGTGCTAATTTGTAAGGCTTAACCCAGCCTTGCATTTATTGAAGAGTGTGGCCATTTTTATGTATTTTACTTATTTTATTTATTTATTGAAGAGCCTAGCCACTCTTTACCATTAACAAGTCTCCATTGCGGTTAAATATTATCACACATTGGGTTTATCATCTTCAGTATTAATTTTGCTATTATCACATATGGCGATTTTTTTGTGGCCACCCCTTGCAGGATTAATGCGCCCTGGCAATAGATATATAGGTAGGTAGGTAGATAGATAGATAGATGGTTAGATAGATAGGTAGATAGATTAGGAGAGAGCCGGAGGATCGAGTGTTGTAGGAGAGGAAGTAATGATAAAAGGAAGGAATGCTGTAGGTTGAATTTTGAAGTTATGTCTGTTATTATTTCCCTCATTCTCATCAATTCCTCTTTTCCCCCCCTAATAAAATGGTAAGGTATGGTCCAGAGAGCAAGAAAAACCAGATAGAAGGTGAAGCTAACCAAAATCTGACCTATTAAATGGGCTTCACTCTCATTCGCTCATCATACAAGCCCCTGGAATCCTGACTTCACCCCAGAGGCGTCAAAATCAAACCTCCCACCTTTCATCTATCCATCCATCCATTCATTCCTTCCTTCATTCATTCATCCATCCATCATCCATCCAGCCATCCGTCCATCCAGCCATCCGTTCAGTCATTCATTCACCCATCCAGCCATCAATCTATCTTTCCATCCATCCAAATATTCATTCATTCAGCCATCCATTCATTCATTCATCCAGTCATCCATCCATCCATCATCCCAGCCGTGTTTTCCATTAATAATTTGAGTGTAGAGGGATACAGAAAGAAAAACAGAAAAACACGAAGGTAGAAGTTAATAGTTGTAAGATAAAACACACACACACACACACACACACACACACACACACACACACACACACACACACACACACACATAGCACTAAAACAAGGGGAAACTCACATAAACGGCGATGAAACAAAGAAAACGCACAAACAAGTGATAAAGGAAGGCTCCTGAGGGAAATTAGGAAAAAAGTAAAACATCATAGAAAACTGAAATAAGGGGAAACTCAAATAAAATCATTGACAAAAAGAACGTACCCAACTTGTCCTCTTCCCCTCACCCTCTTCTGTACCTTCTCTACCCCCTCCCTTTTATCCTCTCCCTTCTCCCCTCATCTCTCCATCTTCCCCCTTTCCTCTCTCTCTCCCTTCTTTCATTCCTTTCCGTTCACTCCATCCTTTTCCTAACCCCCATCTCTTCCCTTCCTTCCTTACCTCATTCCCCCCATCCTCCTCCTCCTCCTTTCTCTCCCCTTTCCCCCATCCTCTTCCGTCCCCCCAGCTCTCTCCCATCCTCCATTTCTTCCTCTCATCTCTCTGTTTCCTTCCTCCCGCTTTCCTTTCCCCCCTTCCTCCCCTCTCCCATTCGTCCCCTCCCCCTCCTACACCCCTCTGCTTCCCCCACCCCTTCACTCCTCCAGCAGACCGAAATGGCAGCTCCGGGGTAGAGAGGAGGTAAGGAGCGTCTCAGGAATTTCTTGCAAGACGCTGGAGTCAAAATTGCATTCCTCCTGACGCTGAACAAGAACCAACTTTGCCCAGTAGTCGGACAGGACCTGAGACGGGGAGGAGCAGGAAAAGTTGAGAGGTCTTGTGGTGAGGGTGAGAAAGTGTTGAGAGAGAAGTGAGATAGGAGAGAAAGTGTTGGAAGAGGAGTGAGATAGGAGAGATAGAGAGAGGAAGAGAAAGTGTTGAGAGAGGAGTGAGACAGTAGAGATAAAAGGAGGAAGAGAAAGTGCTGGGAGAGAAGTGAGATAGGAGAGAAAAAGGGAGAAGAGAGTGCTGGGAGAAGTATCAAAAGAGAGTTAAAGAGGGGAGGAAGGGAAAATGTTGAGAGAGAAATTAGATAGGAGAGAGAACAAGAGGAGAAAGAGAAGTGTCAAAGGAGAAAAAAGAGAGGGGAGAGAAAAAGTAGTGGAGTGTCATAAATGGGAGAAAGAGAGGAGAAAGAGGATGTGTTGTGAAAGAAGTATCGTAGGAGAGAAAAAGAGAGGAGAAAGAGTACGTGTTGAGAGAGAGGACGGAAAAAGAGAGGAGAAATGAAAGTGCCAGAAAAAGTGCCATAAGAGGGAAAAGTGTTGGTGAGAGTTGTATGTAAGGGAGTGAGGAAGAGGAGAGAAAGTAAAAGTTGCGAGGAGAGAGAGAGAGAGAGAGAGAGAGAGAGAGAGAGAGAGAGAGAGAGAGAGGAAGTTTGGTTGAGGTGTCAGAGGAAGGAAAAGAGTTCGTAAGGGTGTAGTGAAGAAAGTTTAAGTACAAGGTGGTAGTTGGAGAGCTGAGAGAGTGTAATGATGAGATGAAGTGTTGGCTGAAGTGCTGATTGTTGAGTGCTGACTGTAGAGGGGTGATTGTAGTGCTGTTTTAGGTATTACAGAATGCTGACTGTAGAAAGTGTTGAAAGTGCTGATTGGAGAAATTGTAGTGCTGATTGTATTGTGGTGATTGTAAAGACTGTGGAATGCTGATTGCTGAATGCTGATTTTGAGTGGTATTGATAGTGCTGTTTTTTGAGAGAGTGACATAAGTGCTGAATGTAGAGATGAAGTGTTGGTTAAAGTGCCCCTTGTAGAGTTGAGAGATTGTTGAGGAGGTGAAATGTACTTTGAGTGAGTTTGTGTGGAAAGAGAAATGAAAGAGAAGTGAGATTACCATTTTAGAAAACAATGATGGTTCTAGAGGTGAGATATGCAAGAAGAGATGTATATATTAACAGTGGAATATTGACAGCCAGGGAAAAAGATGGAAGGAAGTGCTAAATGAGGAAGTAAGAGAGATATGTAAGTGTGAGAATTATATGAGTGTGAGAAGTGCCAGATAAGAGGAAGTTGAAGATTAGGAGGGTTGTAGGTGTATGCAGGTGTTGAGAAAAGTGCAAAATGAGAGAGAGAGAGAGAGAGAGAGAGAGAGAGAGAGAGAGAACTGTGTATTTATGTGATTTGTTTGTGTGGGGAGAAATACCCTTTGGATGTTAATGATCTTTCTTTTCCTTTTTTTTTTAAGTGTTCTGAAAAGTGCCAGAGAAAAGTGAAAGTATTGAGGGAAGAGGGAGGGAAGAACTGTGTGGGAAGGGCAGAGGTGAGAGGGAAAGTTGTGATGAAAAGAAAATGAGAGAAAGTTGGAGAGAAAAAAGTGGAGGGAGTAAGAGAATGAAGGCGAGTGTTTCGTGGATTAAAGAGAGAGAGAGAGAGAGAGAGAGAGAGAGAGAGAGAGAGAGAGAGAGAGAGAGTTTGAGTACTGAATAAATAACTGAATGAGTGACAGACACAGAAAGTCAGTCCCCGAAAAAAAGAATTGACGGAAAACTTAGCAGAATTTGGCCTTGTCCTGCCGCTGCCCTCCCTGTCAATTATTTCTCTCTTTTTTTCTCTCTCTCTAGGCAGGGCGATCAAGAGTGCATCCCCTGGGGTGGAGTTAATTACGTTTAGAGCAGCGGACCCCCCTAAATTAAAGTTTCCTGCGTAACAGACATAATTAAAGTTTTCTGCGTTACACGGGCGTAATTAAATTTTTCGCTGGTTTAAAATTTGAACTGTGATCGTATATTTTGATTTCCATCGATTTAAAATTTGAATAATCCTTTGATCTATAAATTTGTCAACTTTCCATATGTTTAGCTTTTCAGTCAGTACTTCTTTTTATTTTTTATTTATTTATTTTTTTGTCTGAATAAAATCGTCTGGAATGAAGTAGAACACAGTAATTATTCCCCCAGCGAGAGGGTTAATGATGACTGTGGCTCCTATGACTCAATTCCAGCTGAGCGAAATCGTCTAACGTTGGGTGGGATAAAATACGAACCAGGAAGTGATTGGTTTTGACTTCTGGTAAGGTAATTTGGCGCTGTGTTGGGATGGGTAGGAGGTTTCTTTGTGTGTGTGTGTGTGTGTGAGAGAGAGAGAGAGAGAGAATTACGTGTAGGTGCTTTCTTTCATGTGTGTGTGTGTGTGTGTGTGTGTGTGTGTGTGTGTGTGTGTGTGTGTGTGTGAGAGAGAGAGAGAGAGAGAGATTACTTAACAAATGAAGGATTTACTGATCTTCCTATGTAAGTAATCTTGTTGTGTTATTGTGTATGGCAAAGGTGGCTATTGAGCAGAGAGAGAGAGAGAGAGAGAATTACGTTACCTGTGAGGGACTGAATGATCACCTTGCATGATTATATATGTCAGAAATCACCATTAATTGACTGTAGAATCACATACGGCTCCTCAGATCCAAATTTGTGGCTCTTCAGATCAGTAAAAAAAAAAAAAAAGTTAAAAAACAAAAACAAACTAACAAAATATTGCCCTTGTGTGACCTGGTTTGTGATTGTAACCTGATATTTGTGATTGACCTACTGACCTCTGATGACATTGGGATTTTGCTGTTTGTCGTGGTGGTGAGTGAAGTGGCTCTGGTTGTGTGTGTGTATTTGTGTAAGTGACTTAGCTGTGTAAGTGTCGTTGTCTAAGTAGTCTTGTATATGTCACTTTGTTGTATAAGTGGCATAGTATAAGTGACCTGGTTGTATAAAATCAGTGACCTCGTTCTATAAGTGACCTCGTTATGAAAGCTTCCTCGGTATTTCATCTTTATTATTTGACCTAGTTCGTGTAACACTTTTGAGAGAGAGAGAGAGAATTTAGGGTTGGTAAAAAGGGCTCTGTCTTAAAGAAACACAATATTCTTGGGAGAGATGTTGATGTATCGCCCTGAGCATCGAGAACTGTTTTGTAATCTATTATATTAAGGCGTGTGGTGAAATGCCGGATGTAATAATGGAAAATGTCGGGGAATTGAAGATGGAAAACACACACACACACACACACACACACACACACACACACACACACACACACAAACACACACACACACACACAGATGTAATATGAGAATGTCGGGGAACTGAAGCTGGAAGACAAGTATAAGGGGGTAAAATAACACACACACACACACACACACACACACACACACACACACACACACACACACACACACACACACACCGCGCTCGCTGGTGCAGTGATAACGTTCTCGCTTGCCAACTGGTGGACGGGAGTTCCCGCCTCGCTCAGGTTGCGAAAAGTTTCACTGACGAAGTGGGTGGTTACTGTCCTCCTTGAGCAAGGGGACGGGTGTGTGCGTGTGTGAAGGTCACAGCCTTGCCCTTAGATCGGACTATATGAGCTCTCAGCTCCCTTCCGGGAGGGTAAAAGCTGACGATCACGACCATCAAGTGATCCTGACAGACACGGTGAATTACACCTAAGCCCGTATGCTCGTAGGTTAAGACGAGTCCCTAACACCTTTTCCTTACCTGTTTATTTCAGCATCAGGTGCGTTAAAATTCTTACCTCTATTTTCTATACCAACTCTCATGATATCAAAAGGTCATGATTAGTGCAAACGGGGATATGAGTACAGACGAAATAAATCGCTAAGGAAGAGGCGTTTAAGGGCTCCTATAGGGAAGAAAATAATGTCCTTTCTCCCGCATCCCACTCATCCGTTCGTGTGTGCCCAAGATCCACCACCCACTCCGCCCTCTCACAGCGCCAGATGCCACTCAAGTCATCCCTCTCTCCCTCTTGCGTCACCACTCCACCGACAAGCCGCTCCTTACGTTCAACTTTTGTGTACACGACCCACACTCATGCACTCAGTTCTCTCTTTTTTTTTTTCTTAGTTTTCTTCTGTTTCTCAGCTGTTTTTAAGTTTTCTTTTGATGATGGCTGAAGAAAGTTGGAGGTGGGAGGACGAGGCACACTTAAGAGACAGGATCGTGATGTCAGTAGGTCAGTTCAAGAGGCGAGCGTGTTATTAAATTAGTTTCATTTTAATTTGCACTTATCGCCAGAGAAAGGTATTTTATCACTCTCTCCATCTTTAGTCAGGTGCTTCTTAGTAAATTTTTATAGGGTGAGAGCTACAATTTCAGTAAACCTATTTCTATGATGTTGCTGGTGTCAAGCTCAACTAGTAACTAATAATTAATAACTTAAAACTAATAACGCCCAAGCTAGTTACTGAAAAGCACAAGAGGATGAGCCAGTGCTGGAGGGCCAACACTAGCAATACTATGATTTTAGGTGTATTCCAAGGGAGCACAACTGGAAACTTCTTTTGCAGTTAGACCT
Source organism: Coenobita brevimanus (assembly GCF_032717465.1). NCBI lineage: Eukaryota > Metazoa > Arthropoda > Malacostraca > Decapoda > Coenobitidae > Coenobita > Coenobita brevimanus. Next base: position 2,310,280 of record NC_136979.1, read on the forward strand.
TTAATTTAAGGAATTGCATCGTTATTTTATTGGAAGAAGCTCGACAACATCTGGGACTATTTCTGCCAGAATTAAACTTTCAGGTCAAGATCTGTGTAGAATATATGTTCCACTCCTCCTTTCCTGTGAAATTTCCCGGCCACTATTTTTTGGCGGTCCTTCTGACTTCTTCCCCTCGGCTTCGGATGGTGGGACTGGTGGGAGAGGGACGCTTTCTTGCAGTGCTGTTCTTATCGTAACGCTGTCGACTCACAGAATAGAAATCATTGTCATCTACCAAATACGAAATGGACTCGGGCGTCAACAGGATCTCTCATTGTTTGTTGTCCCTTATGCACGCCATCCTTCCAATTCGATCTTGACTTCTCTTCATTCTCCCATTTGCTTCGCTCGTATGGCGCCGATGATGACCTTGCACGTGATGGTGTTGTGTACCCTGGATGGAGCGAAGCAGCTGTGTCGTCCACCCAGAAGCCACATATCCTCATATATCCCCAAACCTCGCCATGTGGAAGAACCCTGACCAGCCGCTGCTCACCACAAAGGGTAGTGGATCCCTACGCGGTGTATACTGTACCTGTAGGACGGCCTCACAGAAACGCTTACCTGTGGTCGACGGGTGTGAGCGGCCAGACAGAGCAGGATTTAACAACAGCAACAACAACTACTTCGCTTTCGTGCAATTTCTCCACCGATTGTTTATATTTAAATGGGCTTAGGTCAACACTATATCTCTTGACTCCTATTCTATTGGTCCTTGAATGTAGACCGGGTGCTGAATTTTTCAGCACTCAAGCCTCTCCTTTGTGCTGAAATTTAGCGCACGACCCCTTGACATTTAGAAGGGTTGTGGCTGTTTGCTTTGTTTAGCTTTTGATCTGGCAACAACAGCCCTGCATTTGAGATACTAAGCCTATTACCAGTGTCAGGTGGGACTTTTGTGAAATATTGGTGCAGTTGCCCCTAAAATGATCTTGGTGCGCCAGAAAACGATACACGTAAGTCTAGGTGGAGCATTTCAACACACACACACACACACACACACACACACACACACACACACACACACACACACACACACACACACACACACACACACACACACACACACACACACACACACACACACACACACACACACACACACACACACACACACACACACACACTAAAAAGAACGCCACGGTGCAACATACAGCAATACATCGTGGGTAGTCAAACCAAGATCTGTGCAAATGAAAGTAAGAAGGGGATTGTTAGATGTTAATGTGAAGAGTACAGTATGCGTCATGGCAGTGTATGAGGCAACATTCCAGCGAAGTGTTAGGCAAGGGAGGTTTCTATTACGCTGAATGAAATCCTCTGAGGGAAGCAAGAACAGACTACGAAAGACATAAAGAGGTAAATTGGTTAACACAAGATTCTTTATCTCACTTTACAGGACATCCATTCACCAGTAAAAAAAATCTTTGCCATTTAATACGCTCTTATGGAGACCTTTTGTTTTCATTATATTCTTTCATCCCCAGACGATTTTATTCAGCCTAGGATTGATTTTTCGAACTGGAGGGGTTAGATGCCGCCTTAATAAACCCCTCAGTAAACCCTCACATCAGCTGAATAAAATCGTCTGGTAGCTGGAAGAGTAAATAAAATAAAACATGAAATTTCCGGAGCCATGGCATGTAATAATTTCAGTTCATATCTGTAAGCTCGGTGTACTTCAAAAATACTTCACATTTCATCAGCACAGTAATAAAGCTCAGCACACACGTCCCCTCAGCACTCAGCAGTACAGTGCAGTAAAGGGGTCAGACGCATAAACACATTTACGAGTTATTTCCGTATCGTAGCGTAGGTTTGGATTTGGAGAAAGAAGATACGCGGATTTTTAGCATTTGTCTATCCTTGTCCATTCACACACACACACACACACACACACACACACACACACACAGCACAGCAGACCATAGAACACAGCAATTACCGAAGCAGCAGTGAGCACGAAGAGTAAAGCCCCACAGACAGCGGCACTTATCAGCACACAGCAACATACAGCACCACTCAGCAACACACAGCAACGTACAGCAACACTCAGCAACACACAGGAACATACAGCATCACTCAGCAACACACAGCAACGTACAGCAACACTCAGCAACACAAAGGAACATACAGCAAGACTCATCAACACACAGGAACGTACAGCAACACTCTTCAGCACACATGCATCAACACTCGTCAGTACACAATAACAGTAATACGGTACCCAGTCAGCACAAACACAACACCCAGGACACAGCAGCACCATACAAGCAGCACCACAGCAAGACTCATCAACAGAGCAGCGCACAGCAGCACACAACACAGCAACACGGCACACAGCAGCTCAGCACACAGCACACAGCAGCTCAGCACACAGCAGCACAGCACACAGCACCCCTACACAGCTGAGGGCCACAAACTCCCCCTGACAGCACAACTCCCCAACACATCCGGCACAACTCGCCCAAATTTGTGCAAAAAAAAAAAAAAAAAAAGGGGGGGGAGACGAAAAAGGGGTAGTTCAAACAAAAAATAGTCGATCCAAAAAATTACTTTAACCCGAAAAAGTACACGCAGATAATAGTTCACCCAAAAATGTATTAATAGTTCCCGAAATGCAATAGTAAAGAAATAGTTCACCCAGGAAACAACGCAAAAAATAATATACACAAATACTACTTCCTTAAAAAAAAAAATGATAATAATAATAATAATAATTCCCTCAAAAAATAATTCAGTCAAAAGTATTTCCATCAAAAAAATGGTTCAGGCAAGAAATTAGTTCCAGCAATTAATTGTTCACGGAAAAAATTGTTAAGCAAAATATTTCCAGTAAAAAATAGTCTGCGCCGTGGAACTGTTAGGGTAAAGAACATTTCCCTTCGCAAAAAAAGAAGAAGAAAAAAAAAAGTAAGCTCGCGTAAAGTTATTATTTGCGTAGGAAGGGAGTTCACCAAAATAATAATAATAATAATAATAATAGCAATAATAATAGCAACAAAAATAAAAATAATGATAAAAATAAGTAATAATGATAATAATAATGATAATAATAATAAGTAAATAAATACGGGTAAAGTTGCACAAGCCCCCCAAAAAAATTCACTCAAAGGGGTAGCTTACGTGAAAAATGCCCCAGAAATCGTAAGAAAAATAGATTACTTAAGAAAGACACTCGCAGATAATATCGTAATAAAAAAAATAACCTAAATCAATAACGCAAATAAATCACGCAATACGATGGAAACAAAACGCAAAAAAAATGGCACGAAAATCACTCGACACAGCAGAGGCAAAAATTTCACAAAAGAGTCATGCACAATATTTCATTAAAAGTAGATAGACAGACAGATCAAGACAGATAGATAGATAGATAGATAGATAGATAGATGGACAGACAGATAGATAGATGGATAGATAGATACATAAAATATAAAATAAAAACTCCAGGGATTTTAAAATGGAATGCTGGATTTATATAATGAACTGGATGGCTACGTGATATGTTTATATTTGTTTTCTCACTATATAAATCCTTTGGTATTAAATATGGGGCGTGGGATTTACTTAATGTAGCTCTCTCTCTCTCTCTCTCTCTCTCTCTCTCTCTCTCTCTCTCTCTCTCTCTCTCTCTCTCTCTCTCACATACACAGTTAGATATACTGACAGAGGTAGGTAGATAGGCAGGTAAGTAGATAGGTGGATATGGAGATAGATGGATAGATAGGTAGGTAGATAGGTAGGTAGGTAGGTCGATACATGGATAGACAAATAGATAGATAGACAGGTTGATAGTAAACTCAGACAGACAGACATAGATAGACAGGTAGATAGCTAACTTGGACAGACAGATAGATAGACAGATAGAGAGGTAGATAGTTAACTTTACCATATAAATAATTGAGTACATAATAGATACATACTTTTTATCTATTTTTTTACAATGCTAACAAGATGTGAAATAAAATGTCTGGCGTGGCAATTTTTCCTTCAAAATAAATCTTTTCGTAAATTGAATTCTGCGTTTCTGTTATTGAGTAATTTCTTCGCTAATTTACAGAGACTAATTGCTCACTGTAATAATTAGAGAGAGAGAGAGAGAGAGAGAGAGAGAGAGTAAAAAATTCTATAGCACAAGGTAATTAGGTCATATGTTTGCACTAAATACCCGGTATGTAAATTAGCAACAGTAACCCCCTCATGCCCGGGACAACTCTCTCTCTCTCTCTCTCTCCACTGTTCTTCGTTTATTTCTCTCTTTCCTCCTTTCTCACTCATTTTTCCTCTCCCCTTTCTTCCTCGTATCTTTATTCTTCCTTCTTTCTCTATCCCTTTTTTCTCCTTCTTCTCTCTTCTCTCTTTAATTCTCTTTTTTCTTGTTATTTTTCGTGTCTTTCTCCCTTTCCCCATCTTTCGTGCATCTTTTTTCGTCCTGTCATCTTCTTCTTATCTTCTTCTTCTCTCTTCTTCCTCCTATCTTCTTCTTCCTTCCTTCTTCTTCCTATCTTCTTCTTCGTCTTGTCTTCTTCATCCTGTCTTCCATTTCTTCCTGCCTCTGTCTCCTCTCCTTCTTCCTCTTCTTCCTATCTTCTTCCTGCCTTCTTCTTCTTCCTATCGTCTTCTTCCTGCCTACTGTCTCTTCTCCTTCTTCCCTTTCCTTCCTTCTTTCTCTCTCTTCCTCTCTCTCCTTCTCTCTCCCTTCTTCTGTCTACCTGTTCCTAATTATTCCTTGCTTTCGCGCTTGTTAGATGTGAGGGAGGGAGGGAGAGAGAGTTCCCTTGATTGCATGGGAGAGAGAGAGAGAGAGAGAGAGAGAGAGAGAGAGAGAGAGAGAGAGAGAGAGAGAGAGATTTAAAAAGCGTGTGTGTGTGTGTGTGTGTGTGTGTGTGTGTGTGTGTGTGTGTGTGAGAGAGAGAGAGAGAGAGAGAGAGAGAGAGAGAGAGAGAGAGAGAGAGAGAGAGAGGGAGAGAGGTAAAGCGACAAAGTAGAGAAAGTGAGCGAGTGAGTGAGCGAGAGACAAATTAACCTCCGCCCTTTGCTTTGGTTTCTGTGGCCAGTCCTCTTTTTCTGCTCTGTCCCCCGGCCCCTCACACACACACACACACAGACAAGCTTAATTAAATTCTCCATTAACCCAAAGCTTATTCCTGAGTCAAGCCTGGAAATGAACTGGGCTGCTAATTAAAGCCTGCCAGGTGAGACACAGGTGAGGGGACTGGCAAACAGGTGGCACTGTGCAAGTGAAAGGGTTAAAGAGAACGAGGAAGGATGTCTTGATTTGGATTCTTGTAAATAAAGTATAATCAGCACCATCATAAAACTACAACAACGATAATGATGATGATAATAATAATAATAATAATAATAATAATTAGTAATGGTAATAATAATAATAATAATTATAATAATGAATGTTTATATTATTGTTATTATTATTATTTTTTACTTGTCTCCTTGCTGATCGACTTTAATGAGTTTTGAAAATAGAGGGGTTTGATACAGCCTTCATTATCCCCTACTCTGTCTCTCTGTACAAGCTGAAGAAAATCGTCTGGTAAAACAAGAAAGAACTAAGAATGACGTCCGCTGGGTGAAGTCCTAAGGTTAAAGTTAGTTACATTAGCTAAATAGGGTTACAAGTGAAGGTGGCAGCGGTATGACATCAAGGAAATTAAAGCTATCTCTAAAGGACATGGAGAGAGAGAGAGAGAGAGAGAGAGAGAGAGAGAGAGAGAGAGAGAGAGAGAGAGAGAGAGAGATGTATCAAAGTAAAAGAAAAGAAAGATATAGTAACATGCGAGTAACCTAACACCAGCCACTGTGCTCCTTAATCTGTTTTGCTGCCAAGTTTGTGGTCGTGTTGGGTGACCCTCCTGGCTACAGAGGCCCGTATTCTCGTAAGCTTAGCGGGATTCCTAACACCTCTTCCTAAGCGATTTATTTTGCATATTACACACTTATCCCATATGCTATTTACCACCACACTTTCTTAACTAAAATGTAGATTAGAATATTAACGTAGGCTAGTAGATGGAGAAAGAAACTAGAAAGAACAAGGTGTTAGTCTAAGCTTACTAGAATACCGTCCAGAGAGTGACAGAGGCGTAAAGTAACGCTGTGGTATTGTGTTTCCTTAATCTGCTTTGCCGCTAAATTTGTGTGAGTGTTGGGTAGCTCTCCTTGCCACTCTTAGCGCTGTGTGGAGCTTTGCCGTACACAGCAAGGTTTAATATTACTCAGCATCAACTAGGTTCAGATTACGCCAAGAATTTTAAGTATATTTTTTAAGGATAGAGGAATTGGCACTTTTCACCTCTCGAGAAAATATCAAGAGTAGTAGCATTTTATTATCGAATTCACTAGAGATATAAAACAGACCTACCTTTCCCATTTTTTTTCATCAAGGTACAGCACATCACCTGCTCGCGTTTCACCCTTCATCAGCCAGGTAACTCTAATGCGTCGGACAAAAAGCTCACTCATTTTTTCACCATCGTCGTAAATTCTAGGCATTTCATTTCTTTGTGTGTTGTTAAGTTGTGCAGAAAAAAAAAATAAAAGTCCGTCGATTATTGATGAAAAATACTCTCTCATTCATCGATAACTCTGAAGAACAAGGTAATAGAATGTGCATTTTTTTTTTTTGTATATTACTAAATGACGTGTTTTTTATACATTCATACATAAATACAGTCCAACGCAGCCATAAAGGGGCTTGTCAGGCGATGTAGACCTTTTCACTTTTTCGTACATGTCCCGTTTTACACAATTTTTGGAGGCTGGTGCCATTTCCTGGGGATGTAAAGAAACATGTCACTGCATTACACCCACCAAAAACAGCTCGGACGTAGCGACACACACACACACACACACACACACACACACACACACACACACACACACACACACACACACACACACACACCTCTTCCACTGCGACGGACGATTTCTTGTGTGTTGGGGGGGTGGGGACGACTGAGGGCAACGTTAAAAATGTCTAACCTGCATCATTTACACAAGTCCCACACCAGCACACTGAGCCACAAGATACCAGCAGATGAGTTTCTAGTGAGGTGCTATTCCCGGACCGCCCTATAAATTTACATCAAGAGCACCATGGCCAAGCGTCAGGGGAATAATGAGTTACTACACCAGCGGACATGGAATCTTGTTAATAAGCGTGACAGCCTATCAATATTGAGGTGATGGAGTGCTTTAATTCCCACGCCAACGCTGCCTGCATAAATTTTGGGCTGCAAGGGTTGTAGCAAGAAGCGAGGGCAAGAGGACGAGGTGAGAGAGAGAGAGAGAGAGAGAGAGAGAGAGAGAGAGAGAGAGAGAGAGAGAGAGAGAAGAGGGGAAGGGAAACTGGGAATGAGAGGGGAAAGGGCTTACATATGGGAAGGGAATGAGCTTACTTGTAATGAGAGAGAGAGAGAGAGAGAGAGAGAGAGAGAGAGAGAGTCCTTTTGTGGGATACTCGTGTGTGAGCAAGAGTGTGGATGAAGTGGTGAAACGTGTGAGAAAAAAAGCCCAAAGAAGAAGTGTCATAACTACTTTAGAGCGGGATCTTTTATTTTTAGCTGCCACCACGTGAAGGCGCTCCCCTCCAGCACCTCTCACAGTCAAAAGGGTTTATTAAAGTTATACCTGACCTCTCCAATTCGAAAAATCTGTTCGAAGGTGAATATAAATTTCCGGAGATGGCAGACAAAAAGAAAAATCCGGGACTCCATGGGTTAATATCCGGAATATTCCCAGCCCCATTTAATGTGATTCAGGGTCGAATTCATAAATATTCTTGAACGTAAGTTGCTTTTAAGACAGCTGTTTATAATTTTATCTTCATCACAACCAGAGTAAATATTATGAAAAATGTGAGAAAGCAAAACGATCCCTGATGTTGATAATGTTATGGAGGCTTGTTCGTTGCAGAAATTGTGTATAGTGTTAGTTTTCATTTTGTCATCTATACTCACACGGCTGCCATATCCTTCACAAACATAATGAATAAGTGAAAATATACAGTACAAAATGATTCCATATAATTAACAGAAATGGAGATGTGTGATTCTTAAAAATTCTTTATGCAACAATTTTTTTTATTTCATCTACACTCCTTCAGCTCCCAAACCCTTCACGATCAAAACAGAGCGAATAATTAAGTGAAACATACAGCAAAGCAAAAGTATTCCTTCAAAAAATCTATGAAATGATCCTTACACTCGTTTACCACAGAAATTGGCCAAGATCCTTTCAGAATACATAAGTGAAAAAAAAAAACGCAACAGCAAAATGATTCCTTACAAAAATATATTAAATGATCTTCAGACTTACCACAAAAATTGGCCAAGATCCTCTCAGAACGAGGCGTCTGGTTTCCATCCTTAGAGAAGTTCCAGATCTGATTACTTGAAGATGGAGGTGAGGATTTATGGGCTATGATTACCGGAGGAGGAGCAAGATTGGACATGTACTGAGGAAGTGTAATAACTGTGCCTTCCCTTACCACGGCTGGAGAGGGTTATTGTCTGCTGATAGGGGGTGAGAGGCTTCATCTTCTGCCTCTTCATTAATACCCTGGCTCCTGTTACGCACTCTCAGCTGAATGTGATTGTGTGGGGATGAACTGTTCCGATTGTGACACGGAAAATAGTACCAGCATATAAACACAGGCTCGCAGGACACACACATCTGAATAAACTGGTATGATGTCGGCTCGAACAGAATACTAAAGCTGTCTGGACCCGTGGAGGGCTAGATATTGTTCTCTGTTTAGAGAATTTCCCATCCACATAAACTATTGCCCCTAACATATCTTTCTTAGCGATTTATTTTTGGATATGGCTAGGTAATGTTCTTGTGTGCGTTGTTTTTGCAGAGGGTGGAAGTAGTGGAAAGATTTACGCATCACAGAAGAGGACAGTGAGGTGTAGTAAACAAAATAAATCACTCAGGAAAAGGAAACACGGGCCTTAGATGTGTGATGTGATCGAGAGGAAATAGGATGCGTACTTTACCATGTCAGCTACACACGGAAAGGAAGGACACGCCGAGTAATCAGCGTAATGAAGGGAGAGATTTTGTTCTTTAGCCCCTTTCCCAGATCGTTCCCAGGACAACCTCCTCACGTCACCGCCTCACTTCAACACTTCACCTTCTCACTTCCTCACTTCACTTCACCCCCCTCACTTCACTTCACCACCTAACCTCACCCCCTCACTTCACTTTACCTCCTCACTGCACTTCATCACCTCACCTCACCCTCTCACCTCACCCCGTCACTTCATCCCCTCACCTCACTTCCTTTCACTTCCCTCGCTATCCAGTCGCTGATCCCTGAGTACATTTTATTTTATTTTTTTTTTTTTCACTTTTCGTTCTGGGTGTAGTAAAATGTATATAAAATTTTTCGTTTTTTAGTTCTTTACTGAGATGATGATTTTTTTTTTTTTTTTTTTTTCAATCATATTACTGGTGCGAGAGAGGGACGCCTTCATGTGGTGGCACACGCACACACCCACCCACCCACATACACACCCACACCCACATACTTACACACACACACACACACACACACACACACACACACACACACACACACACACACACACACACTCTCTCTCTCTCTCTCTCTCTCTCTCCATCCCCCTTGTTTTTTCCCCGGCACTTTTTCTGCATGCACATATTTATCTCCGACCTACGGTATTCAACCCCAAGGGCTTAAGTGCATGTAAAATATTCAACCTCACTTAATATGCATGGATAACCTCTGATCTTTCACGTTTTCATTTCCTTTTTATGTATTTTTTTAAAGGTAGTTCATACGGAATTTTGTCCTTAGTCGGTTAATTCTCTTCTTTAAACTTTGACTGACTTAGATTTCATATTAAAGTTCCATATTTTTCTGTACATTTTTACCTGTATCTCATTACCTGAAGATCTTTGTTAATCACCTTAATTGAATGTCTGCCTAAAGATATACCTGTAATCTTTAATTGTTTCTACGTTACCTTAAGACTGCCAGTCACCTTAAATTGTCTCTCTACCTTAAGATCTGTATTATAATCCTTAAGTGTCCCTCCTTACCATAAAATCTCTGCTGATCATCATTAAGTGTATCTTTCTCTACCTCACCTCCTTATTTCATCACCTGTAATCACTTCAGCCCGAGGACATCATTTTACTCTTGCTACCATCATGCCATTTTACACAGTTCAAGATGGGTACCTCATAGCGAAGAGTTACAGATTATTCTAAACCCCTTCGCTCCACATAAACTCCTTGAAGATGAAGAAAATCGTCTGGTGTTTGCAAGAGACTAGAAAAGATGTCACTGAATTCAAGGGGTCAAATGTGCCCTAGAAATAAATGGTGACCTAATCTTTTTTTTTTTTTATGTTAATGTCGTTTGGCCTTCGTTTTTCTCGTCTTAAATTCACTTTGCTCAATGACATACTTCCATTATATTCTTGCTAATTCTAAGCGATTTTAACTTAGAACTGATTTCTTATAGTGAAGGGGTTAATGAAGGTTTTATCCAACCCCCCAAGTCCGAAAAGAGTCTCCTGAGCTGAGGAAAATCGTCTGAGTAGCCAGGATGAGATAACAGAGTTGAGACGACCATGAGAGGAGTAAGGGAGGCAATAGGAAACACTGGGTGCTACAAAAATATCTATAATCCTTTCCCTCAATCGTAGATATAAAGGTGAGAAAATTTCCTTGATATTTACACAAGGGAATGCTGAAATAAACCACCGGAATCAGGTGTTACGGATAAAACTACAGGTATACTTGTTAAGGTAGATTAGGTAATTGTTTTGATGGTACAGACTCCAGGTATATAAGTGTTATTCTGTCCAGGTAGAGGTGTGCAAAAATATGGGATGGTTGTGTGTGTGTGTGTGTGTGTGTGTGTGTGTGTGTGTGTGTGTGTTGTCATAAATGTAGGTTAGAGAACGACAAGATCTCAATATTTCCACTTACGTCATTCTTACATTATTATTTCCAACAGTAAGATTTTTTTTATTTTTTTTTTAACCTTTCCGGCTGTTGGACTCAAGGAGATGGAGCGCACTGAACCTTCCTTTTTTATATATATGTTTTTTTTGTAACGTTGTAATACTGAAAATTTTGAGGGATGGTTTTTACTCTCCATATTAACCTCTTTGCAGGACAGTAAATCGTCGTTTGTCTATAATTAATATGCTCTTTTCTCTTTTAGCCTCTTCAAGTTGGTATCGTGCGTGTGTGTGTGTGTGTGTGTGTGTGTGTGTGTGTGTGTGTGTGTGTGTGTGTGTGTGTGCAATATTATTAAAAGAAGCCTTGATGCAACATAGGTACACATGCGCTCATAGTTAGTCCTTTGCCTCATGACCTGTTAAAGCCGCACACCCACAAAGACCTCGAGAGAAACTTAGAAACGATAAAAGACTAGAGATTCTGCCTTCCATATTTCATGCCACCCGCCTCCAGACGATTATATTCAGCTTAGACCAGTGAGGAGGGGTTAAATACAACACTGGAGGCTCTGTGGAGAGGGGCGCCATCACGTGGTGGCACTGATATAGCTGGGTCACGCCACTGCCCTGTTTTAAAAATGTCCCCCAGCTCTCCTGCTCCCCCTACCTACTACTACTACTACTACTACTACTACTACTATTACTGCTACTTTCCTAAGCTGAATAATATCGCACTTGTTTCCAGTAAATAAAATCTAATGTGCAAAATAAATCGCTAGGGAAAAGGTGTTAAGAAATTTCCACGGCCTATTAGACTACGATCCATAGAGCAATATTGAAATGGTGGTTCTAGGACGTCATCGTACTGAAGGGGCTAATGTGGTTCCTTCCTTCCTTCCTCCTCCTCCTCCTCCTACTCCTCCTCTTCCTCTTCCTCTTCCTCCTTCCTCTCTCCTTCCATTCAGCTCTCCTCCTCCTCCCTTTCCTCCTTCCTCTCCCCTCCCTTTCATGTCTCGTCTCATCATCCTCCCGCCTCATCAAACTCCTATCCATCAGATCAAGCACACACACACACACACACACACACACACACACACACACACACACACACACACACACACACACACACACACACACACACACACACACACACACACACACACACTTTGAGCAATTAAGTGTAACTCCTCCCGATGTAGAAGCAATTCAGCACCCTCTCTCCTTCCCTCCATCTATACCTCATTCTCTCCCTCCCTCCCTCCCTCCTTTCCTCCCTATTTCTCTCCATCTCTGCCCCACACCACATTATGCTTCCCTCTTCCTCCTCTCCGTTCCTCATTCTCCATCTACCCTTCCTTTCTCTGCCTCCCTCCCTCCTTCCCTCCCTCTCTGCCTCCCTCCTCGTCTCTTCCTCCTTCTTCGTACTCCACTCCCTCCCTTCCTTCCTCTCTCTCTTTCCCTATCTCCCCTTTTCCACCCTTCATCACTTCCCCTTCCCATTCTTTTTTTCCCTTCATCTCTCTCTCTCTCTCTCTCTCTCCATCCCTCCGCTTCGTCCTTCCACCTCCTCCATCTCCCTCTCTCCCTCCCCGAGACGTAGGCGGCGGATACAAAATAAATCAGGACACTGACAGGTGGCGGAGTTCGGCTAGGGAAAAATTAGAAAAAGAATAAGGTAATATATGGGTCAGGTTGGTTGGGGGAAAAGGAGAGACGATTTAGAGACAGAAAAGAATAAAATCGATTAAAATATACCCTTGAATAACTAGAGAGATAGATAGATAGATAGATAGAGAGAGAGAGAGAGAGAGAGAGAGAGAGAGAGAGAGAATAAAATACCTCTTGGGTTGGGTAGGGAAAAATGAAAACCATATATAGAAAAAATAGGTTAAATTATTTGCAAGGTTAGCTGGGGGAAAAAAAAAAAAAAAAAAATAATAGAGACAGAATTAGTGAAAATGTGTGTTGGCTTGATGGGAAAGTTGTATCATAATTTTGTTGCGTTTGGTGAAGGGAAATTAAATGCAGAAAATAATAAAATCTGTTATAAGAATAAAATAATATATACAGTAATATGTAGATGGATGGATGGATGGATGGATGGATGGGTGGATGGATGGATAGATGGATGGATGGATGGATGGATAGGTGGACAGATAAACAGACAGATTGGTTGATAAATGGATGGATAGATAGACAGATAGATAGGCAGATGGATGGATGGACGGATGGATGGATGGATGGATGGATGGACGGATGGATGGATGGATAGATAGATAATAGGATTGATGGATGGCTAGATAGATAGATAGATACACAGATAGGTAGGTAGGTAGATCGATAGATAGATAGATAGATGGATGAATGAATGGATGGATGGGTAGATAGGTGGATGAATGGATGGATGGATAGATGAATGGTTATTAACAGATATAGAAATATTTGAACATGTTTGTTATGTTCCGAAAAAAAAAAAAAATCTTTGAGTAAGTGCGTGAGAATTTTGTGTGGCATGAAAACGAATAATCTAGTACTTGAGCAGTGGAAATGGAATGAATGAGGAATGTATGTGGCGTGTGGAGAGTGGATGGCATAAGATATAATTAATTTCGTAAAAGATTTGTATAAACGAAGGAAGTGTGTTGCTGTAAGAGTGAAGAGTGCTTAGGTGGGATGGTTATATGGAAAGGGAGGATGGAAAATGGATGGCTGAAAGGGTGTATGTGGGTGATTTTGAGGGTGGAAAGAGAGGTGGTAAGCCAAGAAGCAGGTGGATAGAGTAAATGAGTGTCTAAAAAAGGACGTATGGAAGTGGATGAGGCTAGGGATGTGACTGGAGAGCGAAGTGGATGGATGAATTTTGTATAAGTAGTGCATGATAAGGGTTTGGCTTCCATTTTTGTTTTTAGGTTGATAGTTGGTGGATTGCTATGTTTGACAAGCATTATGAAGCGCGGATGTGTAGATGGTCATGCCTTTAAGGTGGAGTTAGGATTCCGTGGGATTGAATGGTGAGTGAATGAGTGTGTGGCCCATTTTACTAGGGGATGTTGCTGTTTTGATTTCCTTCCATAATTTTTTTTCTTCTTTTCATACTTTTTCTGGATACTGACTCTCCCCATCTTTGGTTTAGTAAATGAGATCGGGATAGCGATGATGATGATGATGATGATGACGATGATGATGATGATGACGATGATGATGATGCGCGTTTAAAATACCAAGTAATGCACATTGTCTCCACCTCTGCTTCCTCGTTGCGTTGGTGTGTGTGTTCCCGTTAGTGTATTAGTGCGTGGTGCAGCTAACGGGCATTCTTTGATGTGCACCAGTTGAACGAAGTCAGAGAGTAGGATGATTGTGTGTGTGTGTGTGTGTGTGTGTGTGTGTGTGTGTGTATGCAAAGTTAGGATGTTTGTACGGTGTGTTTGTGTGTGTATCGGTCTGTCTCTTTTCCTTGTGGGTATGTATGTATGTATGTGTGTGTGTGTGTGTGTGTGTGTGTGTGTGTGTGTGTGTGTGTCGTTCATGTGCCCTGCGCTTGTGTCCTAACGTGTCTAGTGTCCTGTGTGTTGTGGGGTCGAGTTGCATGCAGGTCATCCCAACCCCAACACCCAAGCCTCTACCTCTGCTCCGGAAATTAGGATATCAGGTGCGGAGTGAGTGATGGAGAGAGGGAGGGAGAGAAGAGGGAAGCTGGAGGACAAGGATGGAGAGAGGAGAGGTGGAGGGATGATGGAAGAGGAGTGGAAGAGAGCTGTGTGCAGAAGGAGGGAAGAGGAACGCTAGAGAACAAGGAGGGGGAGAGAGAGAGAGAGAGAGATGATGGAAACGAATGAAGGGACTGGAATGGGAGAGAAAGAAGAATGATGGAGAAGAAAGAGGAATAGGAGAGAGGATAGATGGAGAGTGTGGGAGGGGAAAGAATACGTGAGTGAAGAAGGAATTACCCTGTCAGACGCAGAAGAGGGGAAGTGATGGAGGGAGGGATGGGTAATCAAAAGAATATAGAGGAAGCCAACCATATCACAGCTACTGACTCTTATCAGGTTATTTGCTAGAGGGTAATGCCTATGATATCTGTTCTATTAGATTAAGACAAGCAGAAGGCCCCACTATTCCCCCAAACTCTCTATCTGAAGCCTGAAGAGAAGGAGAGGAAAATAATCTTAGTGTTTAAAATCTACAGTGGATGCTTTATAAGGGAGGTACGTTTGAGAGAGAGAGAGAGAGAGAGAGAGAGAGAGAGAGAGAGAGAGAGAGAGAGAGAGAGAGAGAGAGAATAAAGCATAAAAAGCATAGGAAAAAAGAAGAAGAAAGGAAGGAGGAAGAGGAGGGTGAAAAAGGAGGAGGGAAGGAGATGGAAGAAAGGAGAACTGACAGTGGAGGAAAAGGAAAGAGAGGAAGAAGGAAGAGGTAAGAAATGGAGAGAAAGTTCAAACCGAGATGGATATGAGATAAAGAAGGAAGAATGAAAGTGAGGAGGAAGTGAGGCGAAGCGGAGAAAAATGTGATAGATGAAGAGAAGCAAGGAAGGGAGAAGGAAAAATAGGATTGAAGAAAGAAGAAGAAAGAGGGAAAGACGAGGAGAGAGGAAGGAAGGAAAGAAGAAAAGAGAGATGGAGGATGGTGGAGGAATAGAGGAATGGAAGGAAGGAAGGAAGGAAGGAAGGGAAGAAGAAGGATGATGGGAAGAAGATGGAGGGAGGAAGGGGGAGAATTGAGACTGACAGGTCGAGAATGGAGAAGGACGGAGTAGGTTTGGGCAGAGAGAGAGAGAGAGAGAGAGAGAGAGAGGGGGGGGGGAGGGAATACAGGGATGGAAATGAAGATATATCAGATTTGGGGGCGAGAAGCAACAGAGAGAGAGGGAAAAAATAAAAGGAAACGAGAGAAAAAGTGACGAGAAGAAATAGTTTTGGGGAAAAAAGGGAAAGTTTGAGGAAATTAAGTAAAATGGGGACAAAGGAGAGAGAGAGAGAGAGAGAGAGAGAGAGAGAGAGAGAGAGAGAGAGAGAGAAACATTATTCCAGCGAAGTGGTGTGACCTTATTACATTTAGAATTTATATCCTTGTCATGGAAGCAAAAGCATTTAACAGACAGACAGAGAAGACAGAGAAAGACAGAAACAGAGAGATGCAGAAATTACTACTAGGGAAAGAGATCAAAGGAAGAGAATATACTTAATAAGAAAGAATGCACACGAAATAAAGGAGAAGCAAGGAAAGAATAAAGACATAAACGAGGAAGAAGAATAAAGGAAAAGAATTATGAGAGGCCAAAAAAATAAATAAATAAAGAGAGGAACCTGAGTAGTCCGAAAAAATTATTGTTACCTCTTCACTATTTTTTTTTCTGTCAATTTTATACTACTTTTACTACTGCTACCACTACCACTACTACTACTACTACTACTACTACTACTAATGATAAAAGGAAATATTTTGGCACCCCACTCTAATCTGCAGTCCCCCACTCCAGCGCAAATCGATGAACGAAAAGATAAGCTTGGGCAAGTCTGTGTTCCAATTTGCTTCGGCGGGTTTTCCTCTCGGCTTCGGGCTTTTGGTGTCACGATAAATTTAGGGAAAAGCGTGTGTGTGTGTGTGTGTGTGTGTGTGTGTGTGTGTGTGTGTGTGTGTGTGTTTAGAGATATGACTCGCTTCGTGTCCTCGTGTTTATTATTGTTTTAATGTTGCTCTTTTTTTTTTGTGCCTCTTCCACCTCTCCTTTTTTTCTTTCCTCCTCCTCCTCCTCCTCCTCCTCCTCCTCCCCACGAGTAATCAGAATGTAAGCCTTTTCTGATTTAATGGTCTTTGTCTTTTTTTTTACTCCTATTGTGCAATTTTTTTATGGCGAAAATATACTGTGAATGGATTTATTTTTAACAGTGCTGAGAATATTGTTTTTTGTGTTGTTTTTTTTTAGTTTTTTTTGTTTATGAGAAAATTGCATATTAATTTTTTGCCGGTATGAAAGAGTGTGTTGGCTGTATTTTCACCTCTTCCTTTTTCTGTTTCTCTTTTGCTTTTTATTTTCACTGTCCATGTATGTGTGTGTGTGTGTGTGTGTGTGTGTGTGTGTGTGTGTGTGTGTGTGAAAACTTGCGTGCAAAAAGAAACCGAAAGAGTGTACGTTTTTTCCTTCCTCTTTACCTGGAACGAGACAAGATATTTAGAGGAACAGTTTCGTCAGTGCTTCAGGGGTTGTCATTTTTTCCCCAAAGAATTATTTTTTTTTTCTTCGTGAGGCGCAGGAGTTCTTTTTTATAGCCAGCCTCTTTAACCCCGTAAGGAGTGGCCACAAACAAATCGGCACCTAATGACAGTCTCCCCTGTCATTAGGCTGCCCTCCCCCAACTCACCCCTTCTCTCATATATCTCTCTACCTTGTCCCTCCATAGCATCCTCGGTTTCCCCTTCCTTTTTCCCCCTTCCAGCTAACACATATACACTCATCTGGTCAGCCTCTCATTCTCCATCCTTTCCATATGGCTAATTACTTGAGTTTACATCCCACTGGAGCCCAGTGTCCTCAGTATAGGACAGAACTGGGAATTTTCAGATTTTGATAAAGTAGGGAACCCCCGGGTAGGGACCTGTGAGCTTCGCGACTATGAGCCGATAGGCGGAGGGCGGTACGCTTAGTACCCTCCCAGCCCAGTGTCTCGCCCGGGAACCCTGGGGATTCAATGGGATATATACTAATTTCCACGTGTCCAGTAAATTCATAACGCTAATAATAACAATAAATCCCCATACTTTTCACAAACAAACCTTATTTCCTTTTTTTTTTTTCACGGCTAGAACTCATTTCCATTTTTTTTTAATTTCTACTGAGGGAGTATATAAATTCCAGAGACTGATTTCAGAACACATATAGACAAAAGGTAGCATTTTCTTCCGATTCGAGTCTAGAGGTTAATTACATCTAGTGCTTTTATGTTACCTGAGACTTTATTTTTAAATTTCAGGTGAGCGGAAGAATTTGGTTTCCATGTACAGGTTCATGTTGTATTTTTCTTATGCCTCTTTTCGTATTTCTTCTTCGTTTTCTTCATCGTCTTCATCTTCATCTTCGTTTTCATCATCATCATCTTCTTCTTCTTCTTCATATTATTGTTATTTTTATTATTTTTTCTTTTACTTCTCAAAATAAGCATCTGTCATATTGTTGTAAGCGTTTTCACTTTCTTTTCAGTATTTGAATTTGAACTAGTTACATGAATACATAAAGATTCCCAGTGCAATTGTAAAACTCTTATAAATAAATATATTTTAAGATTCATTTACATATCAAATTTAGAGACTGATTATTTCCTGAATTTTTAAAGTTACCTCAGATCCATTAATTTATACAAAAGACTTTAGCTTTTGATTACATTTTATTACGATAATTAACGAGACAGTGAGCAATAACTTTTGAAACTCAGGAATTAAATCTACGGTGCCCGACATACTTTTTCAGAGTAATATGTTTTTCATAATTGTTCGACCAAAAGTGGGACGATATTTCTTTCCGCGACTGTACCTCTGCCGAAAGGAAAGTTTAAACACAAATTCCAGAGCGTAATAATGCGTACCCGAGTGTGTGTGTGTGTGTGTGTGTGTGTGTGTGTGTGTAAGGCTGATCCCTGCTTCGTAGAATTTGCGGTAAAGCTTTTCATGGCTTGGGTTTTCACTGAACGGGGCTTTCTCTCCTCGCATAGCCACACCACACACACACACACACACACACACACACACACACACACACACACACACACACACACACACACACACACACACACACACACACACACACGACTGAGGATAGCAGGGATAGAATTAAAAACCTCATTTTTTTTTTTACCCCTTTACATCCATTCAGTGTCCCCTTTTTAGTTTAATCTTGCTTCCACCAGACGATTTTATTCATCTTAAGGAAGGGCTATTTATCTAACCCCTCCAGTTCGAGAAAAGGCCATTGTAAGCTGAAAGAAATCGTCTGGGACTGGCAAGACCAAAGAAAAATACTCTTGATGGCTTTATAATGAGAAGGCTCCGTTTAGGCTGAATGAAAGCGCCTGATGGTAAAAGGAATGAGGTCAATAAAATCGTCATTGTGTCTTATCCCCTTTAGGCTGGACAAAATCGTCTGGTTTTAAGAATTAATTTTAAAGACTACTGTATTGAGGGGGTTTAATGGGCATCGATTTCCCAGCATCGCCTGAATTTTTTTTTTCCTAAGCTGAGTAAAATCGTCTGACGGTATCAAAAGCAGTGATTAAATGTATACAGTGCTTAGATGCATGTCTGTCTGTATATCTGTGTATGTCTGTCTATCTGTCTATTTAAATCTACTTGCTGTGTTTCCATCTATCTGTTTATCTGTTGCTCCTGTCTGTTTCCATCAATCTATCTATCTATCTATTGCTAGACATTTACGCTACCGGCACGACTTCGAAAGATTCATAATACGTGCCACCTTAAATCCTGTATCTACTTTTAGAGACAATTTCCAAAACGTTTACGTAAAATCCAAACGTTTCTCGCACACGTAAACTGTGTCCCATAATTCCACTTCCCGCGGCACCTGTTTAGCTTGCTGGAGGGGCCCACCTTAACCCACTTTCTGACGGAGTGACGCCCTCCCCGGGGCCTCCTGAAGGGGTGCGGGGTGCGGAGGGAGAGGAGGGGCGATGGGCGTGTCTGGTGAGGTGAGGGGAAAGGGGTAGGGAAAAAGGGTGGTTGAAGAAGGGTGAGGGGAAAGGGATTGGGGGGTGAAAGGGTGGTAAAGACGCATACTAGAAAAGAGGGTGGAGGTGGTTAGAGTGCATCTGTGTGTGAATTACAAGCATTAGGTTAGGTTAGGCTAGGGTAGGTTCTGTTTAAGTTAGATTGTGTTAGGTTATGATTAATTGATTAGGTTAGATTAGGTGTGCCTTGATTTCAGTATCGTGAATTGTTGACTAAGAAGTTTTACCCACCTAGTCCTGAAACGGTGCGTACTATCAACATACTACTGTATTGTCTTCACAGTATCACAGTTTAAATACGTGGATATAATTTCTTCTGTAGCTGCAGGTTAGCATTGTGTTTATTGTAAGGGAGCAGGTATTTTCCGTCCGACATTTTGGCCTTCCAAGAAAAACTGTTTCACTCCGCGGGCATAATTCATCCGTATGCATAATTCAAGGCCCTGAAACAAGACACATGAAGGGGTGTTGGGGGCTTGTGTGTGGGGGTAGAGTGCGTGGATGAGGGAGAAGGAAGGAAAAGGTGGAGAGAAAGGGAGATGGATGGGGAGGATGAGGTGGAGGAAGGAGAATTGGAAGGAAGTAAAAACTGGAGGGAAGTTAGTGGTGGAGAGAGGGAAAAAGGGGAAGTAATGAAAAGGTGAAAGAGGAAAATGATGAAGGTAGGGTAGAGATGGAAGGAAGGTAAAAGCAGTTGAAAGAAAAAGGTGGAGGAAAGGAGAAGGTGGAGGGGGTAGGGGAAAGCTGGAGGGAGGAAAAAGATGGAGTGAGGAAAACAGTGGAGGGAGGGAAAAGATAGAGGGAAGGGAAAGATGGAAGTGGAGAGAAGGAAAGCTGAAAGGAGGATAAGAATGATTAGCTTGCATTAAGGGCAAAGGACTGGTCCATGGTCAGAATGCACCCACTGAACTGAGTGTGGGGGAGAGGGGGAGAAGGGTGTGGAGGGGCCGGCAGTGGAAGACGAGGGGGAGGGGAATCGTAGGGGTAGGAAGGGGAGTTGAGGATGGATCTGGGTTGAAGGGAAGGAGGGACATGTGTGTGTGTGTCCTGGAGTGGCGGTGGTGGTGGGGGAGGGGGACAGTAGTGGCGGTGTTGGAGAGTGGTGGTGGTAGTGGTGATGGTGGTGGAGAGTAATATTAATAGTGGTGGAGTGTTGGTCCCGGTGATGGTCGTGGGGAGTAGTAGCGGTGGAGGTGGTTGTGGTGATGGTGGTGGTGAGATGGTAATGCTGAGGAGAGTGAGAGCTGAAGTAGTAAAGATGGGGATGTGGTGGTGGGGATGAGGGATATGGCTGTGGTGGAGGAGTAGTTGTGATGTGGATGTAGTTGTGGTGGAAAAGGGAACGGGTGAGGGATATAGTTTAGATGCGTCCCGTGGTTGAGAGAAGGGGTGCGTGAGTAGGGTGTGTACAGGAGGGGTGGGAAAGAGGGGACGTGATTAGGGTGCGGCATAGGGAGAGAGAGAGAGAGAGAGAGAGAGAGAGAGAGAGAGAGAGAGAGAGAGAGAGAGAGAGAGAGAGAGAGAGGGGGGAGGGTTGGGGGGGAATAGAAGAGAGGACGCGAGAAAGGAGAGTGCAAGGAGGGGTTATAGCGGGGGGGGGGTGAAGTAGGTTGCGGAGATGGGGTGAGGGTGAGTCCAAGAAAGGGAGAGGGATTTAGGGTGAGAGGGGTGGGGGAGAAGAGGAGTTCTAGGACGAGAGGGAGAGGATAGGGTGAGGGAGAAGATGGTTAGGGTCGAGGAGAGGGGGTGGGGGAACAAGATATCGTGAGGGAAAGCAGTGAGTGGGGAGAAGGTGGGGGAGAAGATATTAAGGCTGGGGTGGGAGTGGAGACGATGGGGACGTGGTAAGAGCGAGTGAAAGGTAGGAAGAGGGGGAGGATAGGTTGGGTAAGGGCAGAGGAAAGGGAGAGGACGTTCATCTGAAATTGCATCTAAGGAAAGGAAGGAAGAGTCTGGGTGTGTGGGTGGTTGGGGAGGAGAGGAATCAGGTTGAATAGGTGAGGATAGGGTGGGAGGGGGAGGGAAGTAAGGTGTTAGTAGGTGGATGGATGGGGAAAGAAGGATGGGTGAGTTTAGGGTGGGTGAGAGGCTTCAGGATGAGTGCAGGAACGAGGTCAGGGAGCTGAATAAGTGGGGGAGAAGAGAGGGGCTAGAATGGGTTGGTGGGTGTGGGAGAGGAAGGGTGGCTAGTGAGGGTGATTGCGAGGATAGGGAGCATAATGAGGAAGCTTTCAGGGTGCATGGAAAGGGGTGAGGAAGGTGACTTTAAAGGGCGCGGAATATTGAGGTCTGTAATTCGTCCACGTTAATTCGTTTTAGTATTACGAGTGACATGCGAAATTGCGAGTTTTAGGAATTCGTAAGACTGGCGCAGGTCAGTGATTAGCGTGTTAAAGCTTTTCGATCAGACCAGAAATTCTCTTGATATGTAAAATGAATGATAATGGAACAGGATAAGAGTTTTTGCATCGGTACTGCCTTTATCGTTGTTTTCTGTATATCAACGAAGGAGGAGGAAAGGTCGATTGATTGATGAATTGGAAGATTGATACACACACACACACACACACACACACACACACAGCAAAATAGTGTATTGTCACTCCACCGCAGGACACTGTAATAACTCCATAGGTACTCTAAAATTATTTCCGTAATAATAGCATATTTACCCCTAAAAGATTGATTTCTGAAACTCTCCTGGACACTTGTGGTTACCAGCAACGCATACTCTAACAACGTCGTCATCGTCTTCCTGCATCTACCCCTCCCCATCATCATCATCATCTTCCGCCTCCTGGAAAAAGACCGCGCCTTGCCAACTCTGTGGAACGAGAAAAACGACACTATAGTTCGTTCACCTTAATTAGACAGCGATTTTCGTCTTCTTCCTACGTACTTCCCATCTTACAACATAAAACAACACTACGACTCTACATCACTTCCCTAGCACTTCTTCGTGACTAGCGCTGTCTTCTGGTGCTACCCCTTGTTACAGCTGAAGGTGGAGAGATAGCAGAATCTTGTGCCAGTTAGCATTCAAGGTGGAGAGGTGGCAATTTTGGGCCAAGTTTGAGCGAACGGAGTAAAATAGTATACCTCTTTGGATGTAGGATAAGCGAGGATAGATGATGGCTGGAGGATAGTAATGGTGTGGAGGATAGGACGGTGCTTCATCAGGATCGAACTAGGGTCATTTCGAGAGCGAGGTGCAGGGCAATATGAACAAGTTTGGCTCCCGGATGGACGCCGCAGTTGCTCCACCCAGCGTACACAGCGTCACAGTGCTCAGAACGTATATAGAAAAAACAGCAGTCCACCGATTTGAATAAAGATCTCCACCAAGAATATAAATAAGGAAATAGTACACCTAGTTATGGACGTAGTAATGCCAGAATGTGCGTACGTAAGAGAAATAGTAGGAGAGCTCATTACACGGTTGTACATACTTGAGCACACTGTACTTCTCAGGGATGTGCTGCAGGCCTTCACCTCATTCAGCCAGACACACGAGTAACCACTAAATCAGGGTCATAAAACCAGGTACGTGTGTGTGTGTGTGTGTGTGTGTGTGTGTGTGTGTGTGTGTGTGTGTGTGTGTGTGAGAGAGAGAGAGAGAGAGAGAGAGAGAGAGAGAGAGAGAGAGAGAGAGAGAAAGGACGACAAAGAGAAAGCACCAAAGGCAGTGATTTAGGACCAGCTTTTAACCCTCCCCTCCCCCCGTCCTCAGCAGTGGAGAGAGAGAGAGAGAGAGAGAGAGAGATCCCGCTTGTTGTATTTATCAGAGGAACAAAGCCCAGGCCGCCTCTCCATCTCTTTGTATCTCGCAATAAGGAGTCTGGCTCCGTATGTATCAAGAATCCTAACCAGTTTCCACGCTAAAGAAGCCTCCATAACAGTTTACCAGTATCAGAAATCGTTTAATTTTCCCATTTTTCGCTGTATTATTCATTGTTAGATATTCAGTGAAGTATGGCAAGTGAAAAACAATACTGAAGTGTAAAAATGCAAGTGCGTTTACCTTGCCCCCATAGTGGCTTTTTTTGATTTTCAGGTATCGTATTATTTTCGTATTTTCCTCTTTTTTATTGACTTATTTTGCAATGAAGTATGCCAGGTGTATGAGTGAGTGTTGAGGTGTATACCAGGTACTCCTAAACGCAACCCCACTCTAAGGACCTCTATAAATACGGGTTGCGGTGTGGGCGTGTGAGTTAGTGGTCCCCCGCCATAACTCTCCTTTTCCCGCCTTTCTTCTCATCCCGGTCATTAAGCCAGCAGTTAAAGTTTTCCAGGAGTGATTAATGTCGCCCTGTAGTCCCTCGTTATCTTCTTAATTGTCGAAGTCCGTAAATAAGCCACCAGTAACGAGATTTAGGGTAATTTTTGGTAACCGAAGGGCGATTATCCATTTCGTGCTGAGATTCGTAAACTCTTCGCTGCAATGTTGTCGCTTCTGTTTTTATTCTTGTTACGCCCAGACGATTGTGCGTAGGGGAGATTTTTTTTTTAAAGCAATGGAGAGGGTAAATCGTCTTCATTAACCCCTCTAAGACAAGAATTTTCTCCTGAGTAAAATCATCTGGAGTGGACGTGAAGGGGTTAAAGGTGGATGAAGAGACGAGATTTAACGTGATTTTGAATGAAGGCATATTTTCTTACCCCCCTCCCCCTCTCTCTCTCTCTCTCTCTCTCTCTCTCTCTCTTAACCTTCTCCTAGTCGTGTTAGGTATGTTTTTCAGCTACCTTCAGACGATTTTCTTCAGCTGAGAGTGAGTCATAGGAGCCCGAGAGCGTCAAACCACCAGGTATATTTAGGGGGGTTAATTAACGACTTTTCTTATTAGCCATATTCCTCGTTATTTCTCCTTTTTTTCCTCGTTATTTTCTTCTTTTTCCTCGTTTCCTCTTTTTTCCTCGTTATTGTTCCTTGTTATTTTTCCTCTTTTCCTCTTTTTTTCCTCTTTTTCCTCGTTATTTTTCCTCTTTTTCCTCGTTATTTTTGCTGTCCTTAATTATTCCCGCAATAACAGACTTGAACATAATTTTTGGCATTGGATTGAGTATTGTTATTTTTAGTTCTCGGTTATCCTGAATCAATGACCAGGAAATTACAATCATCAGTCGGAAATTCTCTCTCTTTCCTGAGCCCCGTTAATAAATATCCATGCAAACAAACGCAATATGGTTAATGGATCAGTCAATATCCCTGGTTAATTTGAGTTTTTTTCCTTCTCATAATTACTAAGAAATTTCGAAGATCATTTTTTTTTGTGAGTTGGGAGCAGGGCAGTGAAATGGCGGGGGACAGGGCGACTTGGAGGCGATTTGTTTGTGGCCACCCCAAACGGGATTGAGGCGTCTGGCAATATATAGATAGATAGATTTTTTTGGGGGGGGGTCCTTGATACTGAGCCCCTTAAGCCGGTAAATGCTTGAGGTAATTTGGGTGATGGGTGGGTAATTATCTTGCTCTAAGTTCAAGCAATTACCTGGAGATTGTGGTGATTAGTCAGTCATTACGCCCTAACACTTTTTCTCCAGCGGTTTGTTTTGCGTGTTACACCTTGACGTTCTGGTTTATATCGTCTTCATATCGACGAAGTTGGGTGTATTTAGGTGTAGAATAAATCGCTAAGGAAGAGACGTTACGGTATCACGATAGCTACTTAGGATACGGCTCTCTCTCTCTCTCACTTTAGGGGGAACTTCGAACTGGAGGGGCTAAATATCCCTCTAATTAACCGTTTCACCACCAGATCCTCTCTCTCTCTCTCTTTCTCTCAAAAAAGAAAAAAAAATTGTCCTCTGTTACCCTAATGAAAAATAAAAACGTCTTCGAATTGAAAGACTTATACAGATTTTGAGACTGAATTCTTGCAACTTCGTAAATTAGTTTTTCTTTATCCGGATTTACTAAGACTTTATCATCACTGTTTTCACGTCCTCTTTAGCTGACTGTCATCCGTAATCTCATCCAGCAAGGAGTCTCCCTAGCATCTTTTTTTTATCGATTTATTTTGCATATAGATCGTAATTAATCCCTTATGGACCGTTCTCTGCGTCTGTGTTAATTTTAAAAACGACAGCATACAAGAGAGAAGCTAAGTGTAGTCTGGAAAATAAATCGCTAAGGAAAAGGTGTTAGTGAGCTTCCAATGTCCGTGTTAAATAGATGTAGCATACAAGAGAGCAGCAAAGTGTAGTCTGGAAAATAAATCGCTAAGGAAAAGGTGTTAGTGAGCTTCCATAACCGTCGAGAAAAATCTTATGGGCTACTGGCTTTTGGTTCCTTTTCCTTACGTAAAGAGAGAGAGAGAGAGAGAGAGAGAGATAGATAGATAGATAGATAGAGAGAGAGAGAGAGAGAGAGATTTAGACTCCAACCTCATGACCTAATTTCACCCCTATGACCCCCTCCCAGCTGAAGGAAATCGTCTAAATCGTCTGGCGTTAACAGGAATAAAATACGAGAGATGCGGAGACCATAAAGCGATTGGATTCTCCTTCTGTTAAACGCATTCCATTCGGAGCCCCTGACCCTTGTGTTAAATTCTCCTATATCAAGCAGACTCCGCTAACCTCCCGCCATCCCCAATTCTCCTTCTGCTCGTGTTCTCTCTCTCTGTCTCTCTCTCTCTCTCTCTGCAAGGAAGAGAGAGAGAGAGAGAGAGAGAGAGAGAGCAAGATCTGTTCACTTCTCCACATGTCCATTGAGAAACGATATATTAAATTCTCCTCCCAAAAGAGATTCACCGATATCCCATTTTCTTCAGATTTCCTTCATAATTCTTAGGGTAACTCCAGCATTTTTCCAGAGGCAGACGATTTTAATAAGCTGAGTGAGTCATAGGAGCCAGATTGTTAACCAGATTTCATACAGACTGTCTGCCTATTGCCCGACGCCTAATCCCAGAGTTCACCAGGGTTGGTTGGCTCATGAACGCTTCCGGGGGTGGTTTTCTCCTCGGTTAACCCCTCCAGACGATTTTCTTCATATAGATGCACAGATAGACAAACAGATAGATAGATAGCTATACGTCATGCGATTCAGAGCGATTGAATGGTTCCCTAGCACCTTCTTCTTTGTGGTTTATTTTGCATTATTTTACGGTTTACTTTTTTGTGTCTCATTTATCCTTGGCGTGGACTGCATAGAAAACGTAAGAAAGGTTATAGGACACTAAATGTGGAAAATTAATTGCTAAGGAAAGGTTGTTAGAAGGACTGCAACTACACTTTATGCGGGGATGGTGCAAGGACAACTCCAAGGCTTACGAGAATGCACCTCCAAACCTCCAAAGCTCGCAAGAATACACCTCCAAACCCCTCCATCACCACTCCTTCCCGCCACTCCATTCAGACCCCGTATGCTAAATCCTCCAGGTTTATGTTTTCCTCTTTGATCGCTCTATTTATCGCTATATCTATGTCTTGGTGGTAGGTGGCGGCGACCATCATCCACTCACTTGATGCAGTGCTGCCTAATTCTTCCTTCACCTTTGTCATGCTTTTTTCTGTGTCTGCCCTCCTTTCTTCCTATTTCTCTCATCTTTCCTGTCGATTCTTATTACCCTTCTTTCCTTTTCAGGTGGCTTTACATTGAGTGACAAGTCTAATGGTTTCCTGTAAACCAGCAAACCATTTTCAAAGCTGGGTGGTAACCATATAACCAACCCATACATGTTCCCTACGTGTCAGCAGTTGGGTTGGTGGAGGGTTAGTGCCCCTCCCCGCAAAACAACTAACTTAAAGACTAACGGTCACCCCTTATGGGACTGTGGCGTCTGGCTATTGATTGATAGATAGATAGATGCCTTCCTCTCTAATCGCCATCTTTATCACTTTATCTATGCCTCCCTCTTTAATCGCCATCTTTATCACTTTATCTATGCCTTCCTCTTTAATCGCCATCTTTATCACTTTATCTATGCCTTCCTCTTTAATCGCCATCTTTATCACTTTATCTATGCCTTCCTCTTTAATCGCCATCTTTATCGCATAATCTCACCGCCCTCTCGAAAATCGCGAGTAATCCAGAGGCAAACGCAGTCACATATCGCTGACTTAATGAGCTTGTTAGGATATATCGCCCCTCATTGGACTCAAACGAGGTGTAAAAATTCACGATCTCGTATAAAGGTCGTGATAAATGCTGGTTCAGGCCAAAGGAGTCTCTACCTCAGCATGTGGGGCACGCGAGGTGAAAAATGTACAGCTGCGGACATAAATACTGATCCACTTCATGAACGATGATTAGCCGGGAAGTGAGCAATGACTTCTGAAACCCAGTGAGGCTGTCTTCAAGCATAACAGACCTTTCAGAATATTACGTACAAGTGTCATAATTCGGCCTTTATCCACCTGTAGGCACGGCTGTTGCAATGATCGATCCTTGGTTATTGCGTCATTTGTGTCTATATATCTATTGCCAGACGCCTCAATCCTATACGGGCTGGCCACAAACAAATCGCCTCCACGTCGCCCTGTCCCCCGCCATTTCACTGCCCTGCTCCCAGCTCACACACCCCTGTCTCATATACCTCAGCAGCGAAAAGGCCAGGTAGCGTGAAGTAAAATTATGACGTATGGAAATAATCAGTAAAAAATGTAAGGTAATATCTGGTATGGTTTATTTATACAAGATGTTAGTATGTGTAATTTAATAGGGTAATGCAACATAGAATAATACCGGTATTAATTTCTTTGTGTCAGGTTATTGGCTGTGCAGTACCTTGTCTACCTGTGTAATTACCTTTGTTATTTAGTCTGGAATTACCTGTTTCTTTCACAGTATGATCTATTATTTTTTTCCATTTAATTCTTCCCATTCCATCCATTACTTATTTATATTTTGGTGTATCTTTTTCACAGGATGGTTTAGCTTTTATTACTTATTTCTTCAGTTTTCTTCCATTGCTTATTTACATTACTTATTCACTTATTTACACTACTTACATACTTATAAAAAATTCACTTTAATTTCCCCCTAAAGCTGGTCTCTTAAATTTATGTACTAGAGACGGATAGATTGATAGATAGAAAAGCAGATAGATGAATGAATGGATGGATGAATGGACGCACAAACGGATGAATGGGTGGATGGATCGGTAATAAGGCAACTACGTAGATAGGCAGATGAGAGAGACAGAGAGAGAGAGAGAGAGAGAGAGAGAGTGGGTGGATGGATAGACAATAAGGCAACTACGTAGAGAGAGAGAGAGAGAGGGGGGGTGAACAAAGAGGAAAATGGGAACTTGTACCCATAATGATAAAAATCAAATCAAAAATATTTGCCGAAAAAAAAATGGCCAGGTGAGGAGGAGTGATAGATAGACAGGTGGACTGGGATAGATAGACAGGTGGACTGGGATAGATAGACAGGTGGACTGGGATAGACAGACAGGTGGACTGGGATGGACAGGTGGACTGGGATAGATAGACAGGTGGACTGGGATAGATAGACAGGTGGACTGGGATAGACAGGTGGACTGGGATAGACAGGTGGACTGGGATAGACAAGTGGACTGGGATAGATAGACAGGTGGACTGGGATAGACAGGTGGACTGGGATAGATAGACAGGTGGACTGCGATAGATAGACAGGTGGACTGCGATAGACAGGTGGACTGCGATAGACAGGTGGATTGGGATGGACAGGTGGACTGGGATAGATAGACAGGTGGACTGGGATAGACAGGTGAACTGGGATGGACAGGTGGACTGCAATAGATAGACAAGTGGACTGGGATGGACAGGTGGACTGCAATAGATAGACAGGTGGACTGGAATAGATAGACAGGTGGACTGGGATAGATAGACAGGTGCGTTAATGAAGACAGATAAATTGTGAGAGAGAGAGAGAGAAATAGCTGTCACTCGCTCTGTCCGGACCTGTAAAAAAAAAAAAAGGAATGCGAGACAGACTCTTTCTCTCTCTGGGGCAAAGGTGGGAGGAACTTTATGACCCGAGAAAGAGAGAGAGAGAGAGAGAGAGAGAGAGAGAGAGAGAGAGAGAGAGAGAGAGAGAGAGAGGATGTACTGTAGGCTGCACGGTCACTGAACACTCGTAGAGAAAATCGACAGAAGGTTACTCAGGGCACAACACACACACACACACACACACACACACACACACACACACACACACACACACACACACACACACACACACACACACACACACACATACACACACACACACACTCTCTCTCTCTCTCTCTCTCTCTCTCTCTCTCTCTCTCTCTCTCTCTCTCTGGGGGGAGATGGTAAACAAGGGGGAATAGTTTTCCATGCAAGTTTATTTTTTTTTCAATTTTTGGCTTTCAGTTCTTGCTGGCTTGCTTAGAGAGAGAGAGAGAGAGAGAGAATGTAGAAGTGCTAGGAAAAGAAACAGATTGCAGACATGAAAATGAGAGAGAGAGCAAAAATATGGATGAATTAGGAAGAGTGAGATGTGAGAAAGTAGAATAAGGAAAGGGGAGGACAGAACAAAGTGAGAGAGAGAGAGAGAGAGAGAGAGAGAGAGAGAATTTAATATTGGAAGGTGAAGGAGGGAGAAGCCTTGTAAATATGAGAGAGAGAGAGAGAGAGAGAGAGAGAGAGAGAGAGAGGAAATGATGGGAGGGAGGACAGGAACACAAGAAGGAAAATTGCAGAACAGGAGATGCAAGTTGAAATATGAGTAAACAAAAAAATAAACAACGAAACATGTCTTGCACTTATAAAACGTGTGTGTGTGTGTGTGTGTGTGTGTGTGTGTGTGTGTGTGATTAATGAGCCAGTCTAGGAAGCGGCCATTAACCCAACTTCACTCTGTTTTCACACTGAGGGGATCGGTAAAATGAGAGTATCAGTAGGTTTACCCTGATGTCAATATTGGTGGAAAGTAAGGGTGACCATCATCCACACACCTGATGTAGTGCTGACAACCTCTTCCTTCACCTTACTTATTCTCTCTGTCAGCTCTCCTCATTTTCTATTTCTCCCATTCCTCCTGTCACTTTTATTACTCCTCTTTCGACTTCAGGTGATTCTGCACTAACTGACAAGCCTGATGATTTCACGTAACCCAAGAAACCATTCACAACGCTGGGTGGTAACCATATAACCAGATAACAGATTGATATGAAGCCTACTATGGTGTCCCTGTTAACTGGGTGGAAAGATGCAAATGCAGTTTGTCCATCCGGGAACCAAACCTCCGCGCCTATATGTGACGAGGCGCTGTCTGTCGATCGGTTCATTGCACGTGACGGCCATGCAGGGGCTAGTTGCTTGCCTTTGGTTGATGAGTCTGCTCGGCCAGACAGATCGGGGTTACTCAACAACAACAACCCAGGACCTCACGTCTGCACCTGGGAGGACGTTCAATAAGCTCCCCTCCATCCCTTGTCTTGGGGCGACGTATCATAAGTACAATGTATTTCTGTTTCGTTGTTGTAGTGTAAATGAGAATCATCGACTTAAGAAGTTGTGACATTGTCTCCAGACATTGTCAAGGGTTCAAGGAAAATGAGGGCGTCACTGAATAGCCGTACACTGGGGAGGATGGCACTAAAACAGGAAGGGGAGATAAAATGAAGGATGGTGAAAGGAAAATAGAATGGAGAGATGGGGAGGAACGGGTGAAAAAGGAAGAGTAGAAAAGTAAAGAGTGAAAGAAGGAAAGGGAAAGAGGGGACAGGGGAGACAAAGAGACGGGAAAAGAGAAATGGGAAGCAAAGGGATAGGGGACAGAAACAGAAAGAGAAAGGGAGAGAGAGGGGCGGCAAGCAAAAGGGAGAATGGAGGGAGTGGAAAAGGAGAGGGATAAGAAAAACAGAGGGAGAGGAGAAAGGGTGGAGAGGGAGAGAGGGAAGAAGGTGGAGAGTAAGAGAGGGAATTGAAAGTTAGGCAAGAGGAGGGAGAGGGAGGAAAATTGGGAAGGGGAGGAAGATAGGGAGGGAGGGGGAGAGGGAAGAGAGTAAGAGGAAGAGAGAGAGAGAGCGCTAAAAAAAATTCTGTGGTGAACAAATGAAAGACAAACACAGAGGGGAAGAGAAAAGAGGGTGAAAGAAATTGGGTATAAAGATGAAGTGCCCGACGAGAGAGAGGGAGGGAGAGAAAAAAAAAAGGAGAGAGAGAGAGAATGCCAGACCTTTTCTCAGTCTGTCATCTTTTCTCGTGACGCATCCTTTACATATTCTCTCTCTCTCTCTCTCTCTCTCTCTCTCTCTCTCTCTCTCTCTCTCTCTCTCTCTTTTTCTTTCATGTACGTTCTGTCTCCCTTTTCATTCTCTTTCCCCTCTTCTCCCAGTCCTTAGCCCGACTTTGATCACCATCCACTTATTCACCTCCACCCACTCTCACCTCCACTCCATCTCCACTCTACCTCCACACACTATTCACTCTCCGACACACCTTCCACTCAGTCACGTCACTCTCACTTCCACTCTCCCTCACTCTCCACTTCCACCCTCTGTTCACTGTTCAACTCTGCCTTCCACTCAATCACCTCTGTCCAGTTGCCCACTCCACTCACTCTCCAACTCCACCTTCCACTCAAGCAGCTCGTCCTCCAATTACCCAGGCCCTTCACGCATCAGTCCACCCACCCACCTTCACTGATTAATCCACCTCGACCAGACACCTTCCTATCCAAACATTCCACTTTTATCGCAACCCACCGACCCACCCATCCACCCATTATCTTCCCATCCACACACCCATCCACCCATCTTCTCATCTACCCATCCATCCATTATCTTCCCATCCACACACCCATCCACCCGTCTTCTCATCTACCCATCCACCCATTCTCTTCCCGTCCACCCACCAGCCCACCCATCTCCTCTTATCCATACCCATCTGCCCACCCATCCATTCTCTTCCCATCCACACACCACCCACCCATTCTCTTCTTATCCATACCCACCCACCCACCCATCCATTCTCTTCCCATCCACACACCACCCACCCATTCTCTTCTCATCCATACCCACCTACCCATCCACCCATTCATTCCCTTTCCCATCCACCCACCTATTCTCTTCTTATCCTTACCCACCTGCACACCCAACCATCCATTCCCCTTCCCATCCACCCAGCCGTCCACCCCCTCCCAGTTGCTTGAATATTGATGGAGCAGGACCATTCTAGGATCAGGTCTGTCTCTTTCATGTCTGTCTATCTGTCTGTCTGTGTTCTTCTGTCTGTGCTCTTCTGTCTGTGCCTCAGGGGATGTGCGTCTGTATTTCTGTGTGTCATTCAGGTACTGGCCTTGGGTTCAGTTTTGCCCTGTACTGATCACACACACACACACACACACACACACACACACACACACACACACACACACACACACACTCTCTCTCTCCCCCCCCAATAATGTCTCCCAATAAATACTCAGTACCTCCATATATCACCCCCCCCCCCTCTCAGTCTCTCTCTCTCTCTCTCTCTCTCTCGGAACTGCTTGCATTTTCCCCTTTTCTCAGGCTCGCTATTTTAGAGAGTCGAGGGAAGGAAGGCTGGAAAATGGTGTGCCAACATGTCGACGTCTTCTCCTGTGTGTGTGTGTGTGTGTGTGTGTGTGTGTGTGTGTGTGAGGAGGGGGGAGAGGAGGAAAATGCGTGTCTGTGACAGAGGGAAGGGGGGAGATTGTATATGTGATGAGGGAGGTTTTGTGTGTGTGTGTGTGTGTGTGTAGTGAGGTGAGGAGAAGAAGGGATCATCCATGGGTGTTGGAGAAGAGAGAGAGAGAGAATGTTTATATGGACACAACAAGGATAGCTGTGTATAACCGATGAGCAGTGTGCTTGTATGTGTGTGTGTGTGTGTGTGTGTGTGTGTGTGTGTGTGTATTCTGTGTCCTTCTTGTCCTTGCTCAATCAGTGTTAGTGTCGTACACAATCATCCTTGGAAAATATCGTTGCGTCTCTGAAAGTGACGATTTGCGAGGTTTTTGCTAAATCTCCAGATAATTTCACACATTGAGGAATAAAACAGACGTAAGATGAGTTGTAACTATTAACTATGAAACTATAATCTTTCTTTATTTTTCAGAACTTCGAAATAAATATGTATAAATCAAATGTGTGATAAAGCTGGAAGAAAATGGACTAAGCTCCGTCGACTCTTACAGAAAACTATTAAGGGGTAACTATGATAATTTTTGCGATACAATTGCTTTTGGTATTTTGAAACTGAAAGTGTTTATGCAGAATTTATGGCCCCAGAGAATGTTCCTGCTAAGTTTCATCAAAAGCTAGTACACACACACACACACACACACACACACACACACACACACACACACACACACACACACACACACACACACACACACACACACACACACACACACACACACACACACACACACACACACAGCCGGCAGCTTGAACTCTTACAATTTGCATTCCTAAGGTGGACATTAAATATTTATATCGTGATTTTTACCGCTGGCCAAACCGCTTCCACTCCTGATGCTTCTCAACCCTTCCTGCTTTGGTATTCTTCCTCTTCCTTGTCTTCTTCTTCTTCCTCCTCCTTGTCCTCATCTTCCTCCTCCTCCTCCTCTTCTCCTTCCCCTCCTGCTCCTTGGTCTTCCTCCTCAGGCAGTCTTCCTTCTCTTCCTGCTCCTCTTACTTGATCTTCCTTCTTCCTCTTTGTTTCTCAGTTCCTTTATTTTCTTATTCCTCTTCCTTACTAAGCCTTCTTCTTCCTTGACCTTCCTCCTCACTCAGTCTACTTCCTTGCTGTTCTGGCGTCTTTTGCTTTCTCAGTTTTTTCCTTGATGTTCCTTCGCATCTTTCGTGCCAAACCTTTTCCCCACATCGTTGTCCTTCGTCTCATTCTCTTATTCTTTCTTCTCCCTCTCTCATTCTCCCTCCTTGATCTTCTTCCTCCTTCTTCTAACACACCCGCTTCCATAATCATCCTCGGTCTTCTTTCTTCTTCTTCTTCTTCTCATTCTTTCCTGGTCGTTAATCTTCCTCATTTCATTTCTGAGGCTACTTCCTTGTTATCTTCAGCATTCCTCTCCGTCCTTTTTATAATTCTTCCTCTTCCTTGATCGCCCTCCTTGAGCTTCCTCTTCTTCCTTCCTTTTTGGTCTTTTTCTTCCATTTCCCTCCTCTTCCTCCTTAATTAGTCTTCTTGATCTCTTCTTCTTTTCTTGGTATCTTTCTTCCTTTTCCTTCCTCTTCCTCCTTAATTAGTCTTCCTCTTGATCTCTTCTTCCTTCCTTTTTGGCTTTTTCTTTTTCCCTCCTCTTCCTCCATTATTACTCTTCCTTTATTAACTTCCTCGTTCTTACTTCCTCCTCTGCCCTGATCATCCTGTACCTCCTCAGCAAGCCATCTTCCTTCATCTCCCTATTCTTAATTTTCTTTCTTGATCTTCGACCTCTCTCTTCTAGTTTCGTATCATTGAATCGGAATCAATGTGAGTTGTCGGTAACAGTTCTCATCATGAATAGGGGTGAGCAGATCCAGGTTTGATGCATGTGCATGGTAAACTCACACGTAATATTTTCATGTTAAACCGCTTAGAACGTCATATAAACCACTGCAATATGCCTCTCGATGTTATGGACAATGATGGTTTTTGAGAGACGTGAGATGCGATACAGTACGAAGTCAAACTATGGTAGGTAAGGGCGTCCACTACCCTTTTTATATCTAAGTATGAAGGAACCAAAGGCCAGGAGCCCGCAAATTGTTCCCTCCAAGAAAAAACAAAAGCAAGATAACGGAGAGCCTAATTCAAGATCCGTATATTTCGAGATGCCTGGACACGCTGCGTTTGGAAGACTGGAGATCATAGGCAGTAGGAAATATGGACAGGAGACAGTTCCAGAGCTCATTCACTTGACACCTTACTTTAGCCGGGTATAAAAAGGTTCTCTAACATCTGCCTAAGAAAATTATGTCCTTATCTCTCACATTACATATATCTCCTATGCCTTATATGCAGTTGGTGTCGATATAAAAAAAAGATACATAGCCTAGGATAAGATAATTAGATGTAATATTCAAAGCAATCGTTAAGGAAGAGTGATGGAATTCGAGAATGCAACTCTTTATGCTGACTGATTGATGCTGCGTTTAGTTCATCTGAGGAAGGAGCGAGAGGGAGCTTGGATACCGAAGTGAACTAAAGGTGACTGACCGCGGGAGGGGGAGGAGGAAGAGAAGAAGATTAAGGAGCTAGAGGAGGAGGAGCAGGAGGAGGAGGAAAGTGCCTGGGGAGGGAGAAGGATGAGGTGGGAGGGGAGAAGGGAGATTAAGGAGCAAGGGAATGGAATGAAGTTATCTGAAATTATCGAGAAGAAAAAAAGTCTGAAGTCGTTTGTTTTTCATCCCTTCACTGTGATCGGTCTTTCTTAAGCTGAATAAAATCGTCTGAACACAGTAAAAATAAAGGTAACTGAGACGTCGTTTTGGTGATTATTCTAACCCCGTAACAGCAATAAATCTCCACTAGGAAATATAATCGTCCAGAAATAGCAATTAAACGGTGACGAGGACGCAAAAAGGCGTAATAAATTCACTGGATATTTATCTTTTTGCTTAGGTCAGGTTCCACGTATCTAAGAGTATTAACTTGAAAAGGATTGTATTTTAATTTTGTTCTAGGTACCAAGCAGATTTAGCGTAGGTTAGAATTTTCAAAGAGGGTTAGATTTAGCTGTTAGTCGCTGCATCGTCAACAGAAATCCATCCCATTCTTAATCAAATCGTCTAGAGGTAGTAAGGATGAAGTGAAAGAGACCTGTTGTGAGGTTATGCTTTTAGTTAATAGATATTTAGAAGAAACTGACCTTAGTGTACGGCGAATCTGCGTAGTTGTGGTTCTTCATGCCTGGAAAATGCCAGGTTTGTTTAGAATAAGGAAAATTATGACTTGAATTTACTGCCTAATTAGCCACACATCAGTCATATAGAAACTGTTTACGACAAGCGTGAATACTGAAATTTTACCTTCACCTGTAGCGTAAAAATTTAATTAGAAACGCAAAACATGACTTTAACCCTTTGAGTCCAGTGATATAATTAATTTTTACTGTTGCTTCCACCTGACTATACCTCAAACAGTGACAGCTCTGTTGATAAAAAAAAAAACTAATTTCAACAGTAACCCCAGATTTCCAGTTCACTTTCTGAGTATTCCTTGATGTGCATGAAACTGGTCCCTGTGCCTGAATACCAGAATTAGAGAGAGAGAGAGAGTCGTATCGGAGGAGTAATGTCCCTCTTCCCCCTCTTTCCCCAGTCTTTCTTCTTCATCTTCCTCTCTCTGTCTCCTCTTGAATTGCCCAAGGGGAATTTTTCTTCCTCTTTTGCCTCGATCTTTTTATTTTATCTTATTATGTGTATGAGAAGAACTGTTGCCTCCGTGTGTGTGTGTGTGTGTGTGTGTGTGTGTGTGTGTGTGTGTGTGTGTGTGTGTGTGGTAGAGATCATTTGTCACTATCACCATGAAGGGACGCTAGAATTGAACGTCAGGCAAGATAGACAGATAGACAAGTAGATAGACGAACGCATAGATAGATAGAGAAATAGATAGACAGATGGATAGATGGATGGATAAATGAATAGACGAACGGATAAATAATAGATAGATAGATGAAAGACAGACAGATACATGGACAGACAGACAGACAGATAGATAGATAGATAGACAGACAGATAGATAGGTACATTACTGATAAATCAATGTAGTATGGATCGAGGCGGTATTCAGTTACGGAATAGCCAGAGAGAGAGAGAGACAAACAGACAGACAGACAGGTACAGACAGACAAGAGAGATTCATACAGACAGACAGACAGAGAGGTACAGACAGACAGAAAGACAGACAGAAGCTGGAATTACGAGAGAGAGCGTGAGAAAAGACAGGAAACGAGAAAGAGAAAAAGAAAAAGAAAAAAAAGTAAGAAGCTATAAAGATGAAAGGAAGAAGGCAAAGGCGAAGTGAAGATAGAATTTGAGAGAAAATGAGGTGAGAGAGAGAGAGAGAGAGAGAGAGAGAGAGAGAGAGAGAGAGAACTATTTGTGGGAATTAGGAAGTGTGTGCATTCAAAGAGAGAGGTAAGATTGAGTGAATGAATGAATATGTGTGTGTGTGTGTGTGTGTGTGTGTGTGTGTGTGTGTGTGAGAGAGAGAGAGAGAGAGAGAGAGAGAGAGAGAGATACCAGTTTACGAACAAAATCATTCATGTATTCCTTTTCCACTTTATCAATACATTCCCTTCCCTTTTCACCTGTATTCATGTATGCATAAACCCTACATACACAAAATCACGCTTTTTTGTGTGTGTTTTTTTTTAAATCCTCCCTTTCGTGCGTTGAGCTGCGTTTGATGGTTTTGTGAATGTGTTTAGATTTCTTCATGTGCATTGGTGTTTAGTTTGCTTGATCTCTCTCTCTCTCTCTCTCTCTCTCTCTCTCACCTCACCTCACCTCACCACACCACAACATCTCTCACTTTTTGCATTTCCCCTACTTCGCTCTCCCTGTCTCCTCTTCCTCCCTCTCACCCCAACACTTCACCACTCCAATTTCCTCTCTCTCTCTCTCTCTCTCTCTCTCTCTCTCTCTCTCTCACAGTGTGTTGCGACCACTTTGTAAACATTTAAACATTTATTCAACAGTGTAATTCCCGTTCTGGCGGCGCTAAACGGGGGGGGGGGAGTGTTGAGGATCGGAAAGAGACATTCAACTGTGTGTGTGTGTGTGTGTGTGTGTGTGTGTGTGTGTGAATTACGAGATATTTACGTTGTTAGTGGTTTATTTCTTTCTGTGAGCGCTTCTTAGTATGTCCAATGCTTGCTTATTAATATTTTTGTCACAACGTTTGCTGCTCTTTCTGTGTATGCTGCTGGCCAACGATTATGCTTCTTTTACGCCCGCAATGCTTGGTACGTTAAAGTTGTTCCGGTGTATTAGGTAATCAGCCCACGCTTCAAAGTATCACTAGGTGTTTGTGAGTTTGTGTGCCTAAAGTGGCCTGGAGTCAAGGTCTGTATGTGCATTAATGTGAAGCCTAAACATATAAGAGGACAGTTTTTCACCAGAATCTCCATCTCCTTGATTACTATTGAAAGTTCGTTTAGGATTTACTTGGTTCTATGCAGAGTTTTCTTTAGAGAGGTTTTGACTATTATCATTCTTTCACTATATATACCATTTTTTGCTCGTGGGTGTAAAGGTTCAAGTACACTTTTATTTTTCCAGGGCAAGGTGTATGTTATGAGTGGATGGTGATGTCTGTCAGTGCCACAAGGGATGCCAGTGTATGTCAGATGAGGTCAGGACATCCAGAAGGTCATCCCCGTCGTCATGGTGATCAGATAACAGGTGAAGTGACACGGGTTCAGGAGGGGTCATATATCTACGTGTCAACAGGTAAGGTATTGAAGTCGTGTTAATTGGCTGCACACCTGTCCTAATCAGATATGAGTCCAGGTGAAGGCAGTCATGTCCTCCTAGGTTATATATGACTGGGTTGAGTGTGTGTGTGTGTGTGTGTGTGTGTGTGTGTTTTAGTGCATCTGAGTTATGTTGGGGTACGTTTTTTACTGTGTGTGTGTGTGTGTGTGTGTGTGTGTGTGTGTGTGTGTGTGTGTGTGTGTGTTTTAGTGCACCTGAGTTGTGTGGGAGTACGGTTTTGACTGTGTGTGTGTGTGTGTGTGTGTGTGTGTGTGTGTGTGTGTGTGTGTGTGTGTGTGTGCGCTTATTTTGGGTAAACTCTATTGCTCGTCCCCTCCTCACTCCTCACATATCTTTCTTCCTCAGCATTTTCAACACACATCATGCCTGAAAACCACAAAACTCAGAGGAACTAGAAAACAGTGCAATTTTGAGGCGAACTGGACGGAGCTGAGACCACATGAATACCACCTACTAACTATGTGTTCTCTGTCCATGGCGGGCCAGGTGTAATAGCGGTAAGATGGGAAAATATATACAGTAATGGGTATCTCTTAAACTAACATTTTAGAGGTGAGGAAGGGAGTTATTATAGTCGATTCGTTTTCATCTGAGGAAACTGGGCCACTCTTAGAATTTAAATACTAAGTTGTGGTTCTGTAAAATTCGGGAAGATTTAGTTATGAAGCACTAATGAGTCTCCTTCAATAATAGTCTAATCAACCCACCAGTCTGACTGCACTTAGTCGTCAACCGAACTGACGACTAAGGCATGCCTTTGGCTCTATTATGCCGGATAACTGAGAGATTATTGTATAAGCCCAATACATACTCGTACACACATCTGCACAGAAACACCCAGTGCATCTCCTTTGGCCACAGTTAGTTAAATAAAAGCCCTCTTATTATATAGCAGAAAATGACACTTCTAACACTCTAAACTAAACAACAGTACAGTACTATGAATTAGTGGCACAGAAGGAAGATGTGGGTTGGAAAAGTTATAAAATAAAAATTTGTAAGACAACAAAGATAACTGCAGGTATAGTAGGGTATACCACAAGAGCTTATAAAGCCATTTAAAAAATAATCAGACAATAAAAGTGTTTATAATATAACATGAAAATATATACTAAAAGGATATCATGATATGTTTTTATCTTGCAGGATATATGACTCCATGCATCTACAATGGAATCTCCTCCCTCATATAATTATGTCAAGGTTGCCGTTGTTTATCAACCCTACTCTGGCTGAGCAGACCCATCAACTGCAGGCCAGCAATTGCTTCTGTATGGCTATCTTGTGATGTACCGGTAAGCCATTGTTTCTTTGTGATGGACAGTGCCTCACTTTGGCGAGGTGCGGAGAAGAGCTGGAAAACTCCTATGTAGGTACTTTTTCACAATGAGATTTGAAGGAGGGAGTATACTGTCACAAAAAAAAAAAAAAAAAAAAAAAAAAAAAAATGGGTGTTAAAAAAACAGTGATTTGGATAAGTAAAAATCTGGATATTGGTCAGTTGGACACCCAGGGCTTCCTGTATACCCAGGTTTGGTTCAAAGGATGTTGTTTTCAACTCCGAATCCTTCTAGGGGATTGGGTGATTTTTTTTTTCTTTTTTCTGACCTTCTCACACCTTCTGAATCTGAGGGGTAACCACTAATTCAGCTTTGGGTCCAAAGGATGTGGTTTTCACCACTATTAGGTTGGTGACTGTGTATTTCTGGCCTATCTGTTTTAATCCAATACTTTAGTATGAAAAAAAGAATAGGTTACTGGTGCCCGGTGTGTCAGTTAACCTGAATGGAGATTAAAATAACTTGCAGTTTGGGTAATACAGGGCCAATAGGCTTGGCTAGACGAAAATCAACATGTACAACACTGACCAAAAATTATTATGGGTAAGCTATTTGCCATCTGGGTAGCATCTTCATTTACATGCCTGATGATGATGATGACTATGTTTCCATCTGATCAATGATTACCTGTGATATTTAAATGGCCTCAAACATAAACAATGACTTACTTCACTCATTTCACGTGCACATTTGTAAATTTCAGTCTCTTAATAATACAGTTTATCACAGATATGAGGACAGACGTATCCTGTACAACAGTGACCAAATACAAACCAGAAAAGCCCACTTCCAAGGCGGTGAATGGCAGATAATATGCAGAAGAGATGGACGGCGCTCCTTTTAACAGCGGCCATTTAAATAACAAGTGACACGCGTGATCCGTGGATAATTATGTGTCTCGGGATATGCATCTTCAATTAGAAGTTCTATAACTACTTCCTTGGCCATTTTTTTTTACATTACGCTTAACATGACTTTGTATGTTACTTATGTACTTTTAATACCAATATTATCTGCATCAGTATGCATACAAGCGGTTATAAATGTGTAATCACTGAGGAAGAGGAGTCACGAGATCTTCAGCGAGATGACGTATCCCTAATATAAGCTGTTTTACAATACTCAAAAAGAAGGCATACACTATTCCGCAAAAATGGTATAAGGTAAGCGACAAATTACTAAAGATCACTGTAGGTTCAGAAAAATGTCGTGCTATAAAGTGATGCCTAACTGCAGTACCAACATCATCGTTCATGCAGTGGTAGGATGCGTTCATTGATTTTCGGTATAAAATTTAATACGAATTCACCAGTGACGCTGCTGTTCTCCGATATATTCTCCATTGTTAAGGTCTTAGCTCCTTCACAACCCACAACCGTACCTTCACATAAACACACCCCTAAACCATAA
The DNA here is from genome assembly GCF_032717465.1 of Coenobita brevimanus. Classification (NCBI taxonomy): domain Eukaryota; kingdom Metazoa; phylum Arthropoda; class Malacostraca; order Decapoda; family Coenobitidae; genus Coenobita; species Coenobita brevimanus. The sequence continues at coordinate 2,352,213 of NC_136979.1, forward strand.
GTACTTGCACACTCATACCTGCGATGCCCAAACCATTCTGTGCAGCCACATCCATGTCATCACCCAACATGAACTACACCTACAGCTAAACCCCACAGCCATAACCACAACCAACCCCTAACAAACCATACCACACTACACAACACCATGTCACACCGCACCCAACTCACCGTCACATCTTCCCACCCCACACCACACCTAAAGCCACACCATCCCGCACCACACCACTACAATCACACCACACCCAGAATCACAACCACCCTACTCCACACCACACCTCACGATAACCAATCCACAGCACTCCACATTACACCAACAAACACACCAGCCTACACCACACCCACAACCACAACCATACCCAATACACAACCACAATCATACCCATCCAACAACAATCATAACCATACCTTACCACAACCAAACCAATCCACACACCACACCCACAACCATGTCCAACCCACACCCACACCCAAACACACCACATCACAACACAAACACATTACATCACGCCATAACCACAACCGCACCATACCCACACACGCAACAACACAACAATACACCCACAATCACAATACCACACCATACCACACCACCTCACGTCCACCCCACCCCACACCACGGCCTACCCACAACAATATCTACCACAATCACCACTTACTTGACCCGTGAGTTGGCAGAGGGCGGGGGCATAAGGCTGGAACACGAGTCGCCAACTTTTGCATTATATGACACAACTTCCTTCATAGCTCTTGAAAACTTCCGCCGGGACTGAAAATTGCTTTACAACTTGTGTAAGGCAAATTAAATTACCTTCTCGTCTCCTCAGGATTGGCGGAGATAATAAGAGAGGCGAGCGTTGCGGGAGTTAGGAAGTGTTGGTGCAAGGCTGGGCTGCGTTGCTGAGTCTGCTTCTCTTGTTCTTCTCGCCTTTCTCGACCAGTTTCTTTTTCTCTTTCTTTTTAGCTGCCAACACGCCAGTCTCAGCCTTCGCGATGCAGCAAGGTTTCATATTTCTGTTTCCCAGTTTCAGCATTTTTAATTAAGAGTTATGGAACTATTTTTTTTTTCTTTTTTTGCTCGCCAACGTGCTAACCACAGCCTTTGTGATACAGTATGGGTTTATTTTCTTGATTCTCACTTTCTTATTTTTATGCGGGTCGTTGGACGTGAGGTATTTTAAGGCCGAAACATGTTTAATTTCTTGTTTTGTTGTTGTTGCTGATGATGACACCTTTGAACCGCCACTATGAGTACAGACTACTGATCAACCTACAACTCCCATTTCCACAGGGTGTAGCCTACTGCCTCTGCCCTGCTCCACCATCCACCATCATCCCAGCATGCCCTACCCATCCTCTGCATCCACCCTAACTTTTTTGCCCCCTCCCCTTTCCACATCGACATTCTAAATAAAAACCTCTGACTTAAACCTTCCCGCCGCCAAAACCGTCCCTTACACAATGCCCATCTTCACAGAGGATACTTATTCCACCCTGTTACACCACACAGTATACCATGACCACCTATTTCGCCCACTCTTTTCCACCCACTCAGCCCAATATCTCACCCTCACCTTTAACTCTGACTGTTCTATACTGACCTGCATCAGTGGTGGCTTTAGAGATGGGCAAAATGGGCAACTGCCCAAGCCTCCATACAAAAAAGGGCCACCAAATCTGGCTAACATCATAATAATAATGGAAGATATTTTTAAACGATTTTAGTTTTTATTCTTTCACAGTTACGTAAAAAAACGTAAAACCTGGGCTGTTCTGTGGATAAGCTGCTGGTGTTCTAATGTCAAGATATGAAAATTGCAAGTTATTCTGGAGGTCCCCATGTCATTCTCCTGCCCACAGCCCTCTGAAGTGTAAGGCTATCGTTCCCTGTATAGATATAATGAACCACAAGTGTTCTGAAAGGACGTAAATAGACTGAAAGAGAATGATCTATTTGGGTCTGAACACGGCTGTATTTACCGATCTCAGATGTCCTTGATTACTGAACTGAATGGACCTATTTTAATAAGACGGAGGGATGAAGTGGAGAGGTATATGAGAGAGGGGAAGGGTGAGCTGGGGGGAGGGACAGGGCGACATGGGGGCGATTTGTTTGTAACCACCCCTTCCGGGATTAAGGCATCTGGCAATAGGTAGATGCGATTTGTTTGTAACCACCCCTTCCGGGATTAAGGCATCTGGCAATAGATAGATGAACTGGTAGTATTGAATGCACCAAAGTGAATCTCAGTGAATCTAACCGGAACTGAATGGCTCTGAATAAATTTCAAACTGATCTGACTGAGCTTTAATTGATGCCCAGAACCATGATGAACCTTTGCAGTGTTCTAATTTAGCTTCAATGAACCCAGCAACATGAGTGACCCTGTACAAACCTGACAGGGCCGAGAAAGATATAAAAACTTTGATCAACCTATTATGTCCTGAAATATCCTGAATAACAACATATAAACCTGAACTGGGATGAATGGATCTGTATTTGTTTGACTGGGTGACCTATTTCAAGTGATAAAGGAGGTTTCGTGGCTCGTTTTCTTAGGCGATTTATTTAGCATATTTAATTTTAAAATTCTTTTGAATGCTACCTGTGTCGTTGAACAAGAACATATGAATACGTTACCTGTGTTATATTCCTACTACCCACTGTCTGATTTTCTACGGAGTCATCGGTGGTCGTGTTGGTAGTTCTGCCATCCGTCGATATCCGGGTTCGACCCCACCTGGAAGAAAATATAAAGGTCACAGTAAATGACGTTACATTTGTTTTCACTTCGATAATGGGCACATACTCTGTCACTCACAAATACTGCCACTCTGACAGAACACATTTCCACTTCCATTTCTCACCTGATAACCTTCCTCACTTAGCGTTCCTCATGAGTGCAGTAACGGTGGGAGTGGATGATTTCTAAGTGGCAGAAAGTGGCGTTCCTCGACTCTACGGATCAGTTGTCAGTCGGAACCATAATATATATGTATATATTTACTTATGGCGATGGTTTTGGCGCCATAATTTAAGTACTCGTACCATGCAAGATTTCGTAGCTACTCTTTCCTGCACACTGCACAACAATAACCTCTACTATGCTACTGTATAATCTTTTTACGCTAACATGGCCTAAAATTGGGACCTCCACATCTTCAATACCTACTTGTGACAATAGTATAAATCTAGATTATGGTGCTAGTCACGACGATGTGCTATGAAAAGAAAGCTGAGCCGTATTAGTCTTATTCTTCCACACAGCAACGTGAAGTAAGCTGAAAAGAGACGAATATCTTGTCTAAAGTACAGTAAATTGAGTATAGTAAGTTACGTTTTGCTGGTAATAAAACTATATAAATAAATTAAAACATAATATAGAAGAGAAATGGGTATACAAAACATACAAGGTCAATTTGAAGTGTTTTAGATCAGGAAAAAAAAAAAAAAAAAAAAAGGATGAGTAAAACAGAGCGCAGTTAATTCCACCTGGGAACTTATTGCACCTGAGATTGCTACCTGTGCCTTCCTCATCTTTAAGAAGCTGCCCTCCGCCCTCCCAGCCCTGCATCGGGGGGAGTGGGGAGAGGATAGGAGGGGAGGGGAGAGGGGAGGAAGGAAGGGGAAGAGAGGAGGGGAAAGGAGAGTTACATAGATCTGCATACCACACCCACCTTGCCGGCCATTCTTCGTTGTTTACACTACGATTAGGAAAGTAGAATTACAGCTTGAGAGAGAGAGAGAGAGAGAGAGAGGAAAAAGGGAGAGAGGAAAGGAGAGGAAAGAGAAGTAGGAGGGAAGGAGATGAAAGGATGGGAAGGAGAGGAAGAGGAAACTGGAGAGACAAGAGGAAAAAACTGGAGGAGGGAAGAAAAGAAACGAGGAAAGGAGAGAGTGAATGGAGAAGAAAGAAAGGAGAACAGAGTGGGATAGGGAAGAGGGAAGGGAGGGGGACACCAGGGGAGGGGAGAAGAGAAGAAAGTGGGAATAGAGAGGAGGAAAAAGAGAAAAATGAGGGAGGGAAAGGAATGGAATCGGGGGAGGGGGAAGCAAAGGGGAAGGAGGTGGAAAGTTCGATATGAGTGCAGCCAATCTTAGTTCATTTCCAAAGTAATGCTCTCTCTCTCTCTCTCTTTCTTTCTTTCTCTCTCTCTCTCTCTCTCTTTCTTTCTTTCTCTCTCTCTCTCTCTCTCTCTCTCTCTCTCTCTCTCTCTCTCTCAAATTGTTAACCGACTTATGACTTGTTAACCCCTTCAGGCCGACTTTTTTTTTAACTGCTATCACCACAGTATTTCTAGGGGAAGAAAGGAAGAATTTACCCGCGTATTCCCTGCGTATCACAAAATATGGCCAGAAGGGGAGGGAGAACAGACACAGAAACCCCATCTTTCTGTACAGCAGTGTGGTTGCACAGATCCCAGCGCCCAGTAGCTTGCTGTGTGTGTATTGGAGGCAGAGATATTTCGTATTGCACGTCCCTCCCATAAAGCAGAAAGGGCGAGATTGTGCCCTGCCTAGACTTTCCCTGCTTGTCTGCTTCGTATTTCAAAGGAGATAAAGGTGCATTGGTCCTGATTTCTTTACAGCTAGAGAGAGAGAGAGAGATAAGCGGGCTGGGTCAAGGAGATGAAGAATACGTGGTTTCTTTCTCTCTATTCGTCAATTATCCCTCTTCTAAAAATCGAAATGGCCTAACTTGGGGTCGCCTACACTCAGTTGCGGGACACTGCTTAAGATAGCGACTTCGGTATAAAAAATAAATAAGATTGCGTTTGATTAAGTTACCTGAAAAGAATTATAAAATGAAAAAGCAAGAGAAAAATAACATGAGAAAAATGAGTGAGAGAAAATGGGAGAGATACAGAAAAAATTAAAGAGGGAATCATTGAACTTTAGAAAAAAAATAAGAAAATGGAAAAAAACAGTTAAGAGAAAACGGAAAACATCAATGGAAGAAAGAAAAGGAGAGGAAGAGGGAGGGAAAGAGGAATGGAGGAAAGGCCTGGAGGTGATGGAGAGAGAAAGATGGAAATAAAGGGAGGGGAAGAAGCAGAAAAAAGAACAGGGTGAGGAGGTGAATGGAGAGAAGTGTATGAGAGAGGAGGAGGAGAGGCGGAGGAGGAGGGAGAGTAAGAGGAATTGGAGAAACGCTAAAGGAGATGAAGGGAAGGGAAGAAGAGGAGGAATAGGAAGAGTGAAAAGAGAAAAAGAGAAAGGAAGGAACGCGTAATAAAACGAAAAAGAGAAGATGCAACAAATGAAGAGAGAAATATAAAAAAAGAGACTAGATGAAAAGAAAGGATTAATAAATAGATGGACGATTAGATAGATAGAAAAACAGGTACCGGGTATATAGACATACAGACATAAACAGATTGGCTGACTGGTTAATTGATTGAAAGTAAAGACCGACCGACCGACACACACACACACACACACACACACACACACAGGCACAAATAAACAAACACACAGAGAAAATAATACAATGAAAAAGAAATCAAAGCCACAGAAAAGAGACGAAAACTTAAAAAAAAAAAAAAACGAAAAAAAAAACAGAAGCGAACGAAGAAAAAGAAAAAAAAAACGCTGGCACACCATCTTCGTAATCAGGTGGTCGATTAGGGGGTATGAGGTGAATCAGGAGGAGGAGAGAGGGAGATAAAAAGGGGGGGAGAGGTGAAGGAGAGGAGGGAAAGAAGGAGAGAGAGGGAAAAAAGATGATAGGAAAGAGAGAGAGATAATGGTAGACAGGAAGGGAGGATGGATAGACGGAAGGAAAGAAGGACAGATATTCTCAGAGCTGTTGTATTCCTAACGAGACATCTTAGACAGGTTCATGGGGTGAATAGGTCCACTGGGATATAGGTCCATGGGGTAAACAGGTCCATGTAAAAAGACAGGTCCATTGGGGAATAAATCCGTCAGTCCGTAGTGTTGTAATATTTTGCGTCTTCAACCTTCCCAATAAATTTACTGCGACATTTTTCTATACTGCACGGCGTTCCTTCTCGCTGTTTCCTGTTTGGTTCGGCTGGAGGGTTTCGTGGTAGGGGGAGAGCCTTCTTCTTCGCTCTCTCTCTCTCTCTCGCTCTCTCTCTCTCTCTCTCTCTCTCTCTCTCTCTCAACGGAGCCGTACCCTCAAGCACAAGCTCCCCAGTGTGGCCCAACCAACATTATTAAGTCATCCTCTTTTGGTATGTTATTATATTTATTTTCCTTCAGTTTAACGAATTTTTCTCTACCTTTCCCTTCTTCCTCCCTCTCCTCGTGTCTACCTTCTTCCTCTCACCCACTCTCCTCTCCTCCCTTTCCCATCTTCCTCTCTCCCTCCTTCCACTCTCCATTTTCTCCTTCTTCCTCCCTGCCACCTCACTCCCTCTAACCTCTCATTCTCCACCATCTCCCTCTCTCCCTTCTCTCTCCCTCTTCCTTCCCCTTCTTCACCGTCTCTCTCCCTACCTTTTCTCTCCCTTTCTCTTCCCTTTCTCCACCATTTCCCTCCCTCACTGCCCCCCTTTCTTCACCTCCAACCTTTGTACACCAAACCCTGACCTTTCACCCTGATCGACTATGTGGTAATTGGTACAGAGGAGGGGAAGAGGGGAGGGAAAGGGAGGAAAGGAAGCAAGAGGGGAGGGGAGGGAGGAAAGGAAGAGAGGGGAAGAGGGGAGGGAAAGGGAGGAAAGGAAGAGAGGGGATGAAGGGATTGGACAGTGGATGATAGGAGGGGAAGGGAGGGGAAGATGGGAGAGAAAAGCGGATGAGAGGAATGAATGGAGGGAAAGAGGGGAGTAAAAAGGCAGATAGGAGGAAGGAAGGGGAGGGAATTGGGATGAGAAGAGAGGGAAGGAAGGGGGGAAAAGCGGATGTGAGGAGGGGAAGGAAGGGAGGGGAACAAGAGACATATTAATGGGGGAAGGACGGGAGGGAAGGGGTTAGTGGACAAAGGAGGGCGGTGAGAGAGAGAGAGAGAGAGAGAGAGAGAGAGAGAGAATGGTGAAGAAGACCAGAAGAAGAAAAGTAGGGAAGGGTAAGGGTAGGAGTGGGAGAGGAAGAAATGAAAACACAGAGGAAGAAATGCGAATGAGGAAAAGAAATTGTATTACGGTGTGGAAAGCAAAGGACAGGAACAGGAAGAAGCGTGGAGGAAATGGAAGGAGGAGGAATGGAAACAGAGGGGGAGAAAGAGAAAAGATTGAGAGGGAAGGGTTAGGAAGAAGAGAGGGTCAGGAAAAAAATAAAGTACCAGATAAGGTGAACGGTACTAAGTGCAAATGATTTTTTAAATTTTCTTTATATGTAAATTATTAGCACTGCCATTTGGAGAGATGGCTGTGGCTTCCTGTGGTTGATACACACACGCGCGCGCGCAAAAATCCACCCACCCACACATACACACACACACACAGATATAGATGGATGGATGGATGGATGGATATATGTACATACATACATACATACATAACAGTAGGCAGGAAGAATGACAGATAGATGTGTAAGTAGACAGACACAGATTTCAGTTTCATCCCGCCCCAGCTTCCCATGTTATTATGGAGCTGGAAGATCTGAAACAAGATTCCATAATCTCTTAGGGGACATGAATCTAATTATGAGGGCAGCCTGGAGTCTCCCCCCCCCCCCACACCGACATCCTGGGACGTAGGAGGCACACGCCACCACAGTCCTACACCACTCCAAAGACTGTAGGTTTCTAACTCCCCTCAGTCCATTTTTTTACGTCACGCAGCGAATACGTGAAGAGTAATTTTCTTCTAATTACGGGATTATTAGCAAACACAGGCCTAGCTACCTCATGCTTGGCGGTGGAAATCAGTCCTCAGTGTCTGGCGTGTTCTGTGTCACCCCTGGCACTGGTCCATTTGAAAGCAAAAGAGAACATTACAGTGGCTGTAAAATTTTATGGCAGCCTTAACGACAGGCTCCGATATGACAGTGTAACGTATATAATAGCACAAATAAATAAATGTAGAAAACAACATATTATATATATATATATATATATATATATATATATATATATATATATATATATATATATATATATACAGTACACCGTATACACGCTGTGTATATATTACTCACGAAGTTTCTAGTTTCAATTCTTTCCCTACACTCGTAAAAGTCTCCCTCAGCCACAGCCCATCGCGCAGAACGGCTGGAGTGGGTAACCTAACTTTGGCAGTGATAGAAAGTGTTGTTCCCTGACCTTACAGATCACGTGCCCTCTGGGAGCCATAAAGTAAGGCTTGAACGTGTACAGCAGAGCGGCCCGCCCATGCAAATGACGTGTTCAGGCTACACCCTGTACATCTAAGTTCTTATCACGCACATACATTTGTCCAAAACATGCCTAAATTTACGTACATACTCGTACACATAACAGAAATGGCACGAAGTACTCCCACACACAAACGCTGATACCAATAAATATACACCTGAAATAGAACCAGCACACACACACACACACACACACACACACACACACACACACACACACACACACACACACACGACAGGTCAGCACTCAGCTCATGCCCCAGCGCCCCGCCACCATCAACATCACACCTGCCGCACCGGACGAGACACCTGGGCCACTCTCACCCCATCACGGCGGGGGGAGGCAGGCGAGATCTGTGGAGGGTGAGAAGGCAGGAGAGATCTCTAGGCAGGGTTAGGCTGCAGGGATAGGAGAGATAGTTGGGAGAAAGTAACAGGGAGAGGCAGGGGAGATAACTGTGGGAAGATGACAAGAGAGGAAGGCAGAAGATGGAATGGAGGGCAGGGACGATGGAAGGGTAAGAGGAAGCAGGGGAGATCTGAAAGCAGGCAGCAGGGGATTGAGACGGCTAGGGTTGTGGAAGGGCGCAGTATCAGGCAGTGGGATGGAAAGAGAAGTAGGGGAGCTGACAGGGGAGGTTACTGCAGGACGGTGACAGGGGAAGGTAGCAAGGGAGATGTCAAGGGAAGAAGACAGGGGGTTGAGGCGGCAGGGGATGGCAGAAGGAGGGGAGGTGGGAGAGAGAGGGTGGCAAGGTAGGTGGCAGAAGGCGTGTCTGAAAAGAGAGAGAGAGAGAGAGAGAGGTAAAATGAGTAGGATCAGGATGACATATGAGGGTGACAGGGAAGGGAAGGGGAAGAAGAGGCACGGAAAGGAAGAGAGGGTGATGAAGGGGTAGGGAAGGAAAATGAAGATCAGGGAAGGGGAGGTGAAGAAGGGGCAGGGAAGGGAAGGGGAGCTGAGGAATGGGCAGGGGAAAAAAGGCTGAAGACAGGGAAAGGAAGGGACGGTGGGAAAGGGCAGGGAAGGAAAGGTATTCAAAGGTAGGGAAGGTGACAAAAAGGATGGAAATGGAGAGAAAGTGATATGCAGTTGTAGGAAAAGGGTGATAAAGGATATGGCAGGAGGGAGGATACAGGAGTGATATGGATGGGGAAATTTCTGAGTGGTTTTGAAAATTCGTAACACCTTTTCCTTTGCGACTTATTCTGCTCATTACACCTCAGCATCCTCACGTATGTTATTAGTGCAAACCATGTCGATATTAAAGCAAAACAGATACGGTAACATACAAGAGAATGCTAAGGTGTAATAAGCAAAATAAATCGCAAAGGATGAGGTGCTACGAAGTTTCCTTTGCCAATCAGAATACGACTCCCAAACTATCTATCTATCTATCTATTGCCAGACGCCTCAATCCCGTTTGGGGTGGCCACAAACAAATCGCCTCCAAGTCGCCCTGTCCCCCGCCATTTCACTCCCCTGCTCCCAACTCACACCCCCCTCTCTCATATACCTCTCCACCCCATCTCTCCATCTCATCCTCGGCCTCCCCCTCCCTCTTTCCCCCTCCACCTCACTCACATACACTCTCTTCGTCAGTCTTTGACCCTCCATCCCAAACTACTAGAGGTATTTAAGCGCTCTCAGGCTCCACAGATTCACCCCCCCAAAAAAAAAAAAAATAAATAAATTAAATAAATAAATAAAATTAAATTAAAAAATCTGGTGTTTGTCTAAGTATGGTGCCGTAATAGAGTTGACACGACATTGAGAGGGTTAATAGTGAGGTTATTAGCAATTGTACTTCTATAACTATACCTCATTAAGATCATGCTACCTGGAATACAATGATAGGGCTCTACATTCTTTCCACTGCACTTCTTCATGACTAGCAATCGCACTCCTATGACTCACTCTCATCAAGATTATAATTATAGTTTTAGCCCGAATACAACTATATGGCTCTACATTCTTTCCAGTGCGCTTCTTCATGACTAGCATCATATTCTAGTGTCAATCTAGTATTACAACTCAGCATTCAAGATGGCGAGATGGCAATTTTAGGCCAAGTAAGAATGAAAGCAGTACAGAATCGTGCTGACCTAAAAGATAATTATGTCGATTTGTGATGACTGCAGAATGACACATATACACTTGTCACTTTGATCTCAGCCAGTAATCAAAGCGGTGTTCTATCTCTACTACGGTAAGGGGTGCTGGAGAGGGGCGCCTTCAAGTGGTGGCACCGATGTAAGCGGACGGTTTCACTGCCCGGTTATACAGACGCCCCTCAACTCCCTCCCTATTCTCCAAAAGGAAACTGGTGGACTGCAGGAGAGTAACTTCAGTCTGTAGTCCACTGGGTTCTGGGACAACAACAACAACTAATAATAATAATAACAATAATAATAATAATAATAATTATAATCATTATTATTATCATTATTATTATTATTATTATTATTATTATTATTATTATTAGTCCTATGTTCTTCTCTTCCATTGCATCCATCCGTAAGCCCGAATCTGACACTTCAATTCAATTAAAACCCGACACAGCCCGGCCTAGTGCGGTACAAAGTGACACGCGACACAGAAAGCCTCAGAAGTCCAGTATCACCCCGCACCTGCCCGACCCTCTACCTGCTAATTACCGACACTCCCGGAACCTCACCTCTCACACCTTCCCTCGCCGCGCCGCACACACACACACACACACACACACACACACACACACACACACACACACACACACAAAGAGAGAGAGAGAGAGAGAGAGAGAGCACAGACTAAAGAAGAGCACCCAAGACAGCAGACACTAAGTATATACTGTGTTATGAGGCGTTCTCTTACAGACAGAAATAAGAGAACACAGAAACCGCATATCTCTGCCAGGGTTTCAAAGTTTAAGGTTATTTGGAAACCTGTCTTGACCCTTGACCTACTGACAAACTTTCAAGACTATACATCATGATTTTTTTACAAGGATTATTGTGGCCTCGGTCCCATGTCTGTATCTTGCCTCATTCGTGAAATATGCATAATTTGTGAGTTTCGTGTTTTGCATGACCTTGACCTTGACATCTGAGTTTTTACACCCAAACTTAATCAATTGTTCTTATAAAGGTCCTCAGTTACTATTCTGTATCTAATAGAAATCTATCTAATACTTTTCATTATTTTATGACCTTCTCCTTTGACCTATTTTGTCCCCAAATTTTATCACTTAAGCTTTTGATAGTTCTCAGTCATCATTCCAAATCTGGTGCAAAGTCAGTTCCATTACGCAGTTAAATAACAGTTGCAGAGACAGACAAACATACTAAGCCAAACACCCTCCTTGGTGAGCTTAAGCTGATCGCAAACTGTCAAATGCCAGTGTATCCCCTGATGATCATAGTCTATACAGAATACCCTACTGAACCATAAAGCCAACGGTATGAGCCTTCACACTGACTTATCCTGTATGCAAATTAACATAACCAAATGTATCATGCTTACTAACATACAGCATTCAAAAGCACTGATACGTGGCGGATGCTGAGGGAAGAGACAAACACAGACCTGAAAATGAAAAGGATGGATCTTTGGCATAGGTTTATTTTATCAGTATAGTTCCCCGACCAAGTATGATCTGGATCCTGAGATGTGATATTGACGAGCTGTGACGTGGGGGGGGAACGAAGGTGTGGTGGGGTGTGTAGGATCTAGAACCTTCATAAACATCAGACTTTGCTACTAAAGAGGTATTGTGTGTTTGAAGTTATGCCACCAAAAGTTGCTTGGTGTGACATCCAAGAACTGTGACACGCTGGGAGTACAAGTTTATTTTATGTAAGCAATTTCCATATACTGGCTCGGGAAAGGGGTTCTCTTAAAGGGACTGAATCATAATACGCTTTCTTCTCTGGCTCACGATAAAGATATGTCCATAGGTTATATTTAGAGTTTATATGGGTGGAGTTATGAATGGGCATGTGGGAGCTTCAGGTACAAAGGTGGGGGCCATCCACCAGCTGTGTGTGTGGGGGAGTTAGGGCGCTGAGGAGAGAGGGACCAAGAATCCTTTAAATCAATAGACTTGGCCAATACGATGAGATTACTGTGTGTGTATGTGTGTGTGTGTGTGTGTGAAGTTGTGACCTCCCATATACATAAACAGACAGATAGATAGATACAAACAAATACAGATAGGTAGGCAGATAGACAGACATATGAATCAACGTACACATGTAGGTCTCACACACCAGGTCAGTTACACATACACGTCACCGTCCACACTCTGGCCCAGTGTCACATGGAGGTCACTACATGTCTGACATGTGTACGCAGGCTGGGTTAGTGTACACAGACGTGCCCGTGTACAGATACTGGTGAGTGTACAAGGGAGGGCGAGTGCAAAGAGTCACGCCTGCCGGAGAGCTGGAGGTTGTGAGTGAGGCCCTTCAGAGTCCAGACAGCACTTCAAACACGGCGATGCCGAGGCGACACAGGACGGCTGGTCACACACACACACACACACACACACACACACACACACACACACACACACACACACACAGAAAAAAAGCACAGAGCTCGCTAAACTTTGTCTGAAATGGTGTTAGAAAGACGCTAGACACGAAAACCTCTGGAAAAAGTGTTAGAAAGACGACACGAAAATCTCTGGAAGTTAGGAAGATGCTAGACACGAAAATCTCTGGAAAAAGTGTTAGAAAGACGCTAGACACGAAAATCTCTGGAAAATGAGTTAGAAGGAAGCTAGGACGAAAATATATGGAAAAGGTGTTTGGCTAGGAAAATCTCTGGAAAAAGTGTTAGGATGGTGCAAGGACGAAAACATATGGAAAAAGTTCTAGTCACGTACGAAGGCTCCCTAGCACCTCTTCCTTAGCGATTTACTTTTGGGTATGACTGGTTAACCTCTTAAGTTCAATGGCGTCTATTCTAACTCCACTTTTTTCTACAATCTAGGATACTATCTAGTTACTATAGGCCATATCTAACCCTTCCAGTTCAGAATGTCTCTCCTAAACTGAATAAAATCGTCTGGAAATGGCACTACGAAGGGGTTAACACTCTCAGGCTTCTGTGGCTCACTCTTAGCTCCATAAATCGTCTGGAGCTGAGAGGAATAGAATATCAAAATTTTCTCGACTTGGGGATGATTAGTCTACTTCTCCTCCTTTCCTCAGGCCCACTTTATCTCTTCTTCTTACCTCCCCTCTTGTCTCCCCTCACCTTCTGTCTCCCCTCGCCTTTTCCCCTCACCTCCTGCCTCTCTCCATTTTCTCCCCTCACTTCCTGCCTCCCTCCCTCCCCTCTTCCTCCTCCCCTCACCTCCTGCCTCGCCTTACCTACATCTTCCCTTGGTCTCAGAAGAAGACAAAGGAAGACATAGATAATACACACACCAGCAGACCTATTGCTCCTAGTGAGGTAGTTGTTGTTTTTGTTGCTGCTGTTGTTGTTGTTGTGGAGCAGGCTAAGACTACGGTATCATATATTTTTAAGTAAAGAATGGTAAAGAAGGTGAAGATCAGATATATAATGGTATCGTTTATGCTTCTGTAAAGACTAATAAAAGTATGGTATCGTTTATGCATCAGTAAAGAACAGTAAAGCAGAAGGTTTCTTCATTCACCATACTCTCCAGGCAAAGCCGGCAGGAAAATGCAAGAAGGATCATGGCACAGAGTAAAAAAAAGTCAATGAATGTTATAGAAAAGATTTAGTTGAAAAAGAAGAGGGGGGGGGACGTAATCTGTATAAGGAAAACGACAGGCACGGCGGTACGATAAAGAACCATCTACTACTTTATCCTGGCCATTAGTGTGATAAAGATTAGTTGACAATACACCAAAGATAAAGTTAAGACAGCCTCTTCCGCTAAAGGCACCCATCTCATGCTCTAGGAAACTCAAACACGCTATTGTTTCTAGTGTCAGACGAACCTATCCACCTGAGCGAGTCATGGAAGCGTGAATGTGACAAATGGCAGGCTTACTATTGCTTTATATTAACGACATGGCATACATTGTACTAGGCAAGACAAGGCGCTGAGGAAAATGTACTAAGAAGTCTCCTGCTTTAACACAAACGGGGTAGGGGGAGAGGGGAAAGAGGAACACGGCCGGAAGAAGGGGGAGACTGAGAGGAAAGGAGCAGGTAATTGATATATGTCCACAGGGTACGATCAGGGGCGGAATTTCGCCTACACTTCAACTATCTACATTTCACAGTCATTGCATCCCCGTCACTTTCCTCCCTGACGCCTCGTATCAAAGAGAATAATCTATGAGCAGAGAAACCTACCAAGTCTCTCTCAGCTTAGGAATATGAGCCGGAGGAAGATATCAAGCCTCTCTCAGCTTAGGAATATTAACCGGCAGAAGAACATACCAAGCCTCTCTCAGCTTAGGAATATCAGCCAGCAGAGGACAGTAAGAAGAAGAGGTAAAACACAAGGCGAACTTTTTATCTCCAACCTGTCCCGGAGTCCAGAAAGTTTAAGCACCGCTGCCTTACTGTGTCCCTAGCGCGGAAAGGCTAGGGAGACGATACCTGAGTACCAGTGAAGGGAAGTACCGTACGGGCCCCACATCAGAGCACCACCATCCTTCACTGCAAGACGAGAGAGGTGCTTGATGTGGGGTGAGGACTTCGGAATGGTCCAGGGTGTGCTTGCTGCCTGATTTTTGTGCCCCGGTAGCTCCTTTCGAACGCACCCCACCCTGTAAATCGACCCCAGAGAGCTTTGGGGGGACGGGTAGGGGGTTGAAGGGGTGGGTGGGTGGGGGTGAGGTGTGGAGAATGAAGTGGAGAGAGAGAGGGGAAAGAGAATCAAATGGAGAAGAGCTGGGGAAGTGAGAGAAGAGGGAGGAGGGTTAAAAGAAAAGGAGGGAAGAAGGGTATGAGCGAGTGTGGAGAAAAGGAGGGACAGGGGGGAAAGGGAAGATGGGGTTGAGGGTGAGAAGGGACAGTGGGGAGAGGGAGAGGAGAGAGAGAGTAAGGAGGGGGAAAGTGATGGGAGAGGGAGTTGTAGAGGAACAGGAGGGGGATGAGGGAGGGAAAGGGTCAAGACAAGAAGAAGGGGAAGGGGAAAATGAGGAGGAATGGGGTGGGAGGCTGGGTGAGTGCAGAAGGGGGACAGTGTGGGGAGGGAGAGATGGGGTAGAAGATAGAGGAGGAAGGAGGGGGACGAGTGAGAGGAGAGGAAGCGGCGAGAGAGAGAATGAGGAGGAGGAGAAGAAGGGGACATTGAGGGGAGAGGGAGAGAGATGGAGGGGACAGGCAGGGGTTAGGTGGGGAAGGAGGGAAGGATTAGAGGAAAAGGAGCGAGAGAAAGGAGAGAGTAAGGAGGGGAAGAGGTCGCGAAGGGGGAGGGTCGGGGCGTGAGAAAAATAGAAAGAGAAGTGATGAAGAGGAGACTGTGTGTGTGTGTGTGTGTGTGTGTGTGTGTGTGTGTGTGTGTGTGTGTGTGTGTGTGAGGGTCTTTAACATAATCCAGCCCTGTGTTGCGAAAGGGGGCACAATAACTCAGACTTAACTTTCATCGCGCCTCAACGGGGACGCAAATGGCCAGAATAAATCACTTAGCCTGGTAATCACCCGAAATAAATCGACCACTTGCTTAGCTGGTAATGCCTGGAATAAATCGGCCACGCTTGTTTACTTACATAGCCTGGAGGATCATTGGGACAGAGAGAGAGGAGCTAAGTTTTTCGATTAGCTCCCTCTCCTCCTCCTCCTCTTCCTCTGATGTGACTCCCCACCCCTTCCCTCCCCACTCCTCACCTCACCCTTCCTCCTCTCAATCACCCTCTTCCGGGTCACTGCTCATCTCCCCTTGAGCACATGAGCATCTTCATTAGTCCTCGTATTACACTATCATCATCATCATCATCATCATCATCCTTACCCTCATCATCTCCTCTCCTCTGTCCCCGAAAACATCAGTATCCCGACAACACCGATTTCCCGAATCGTGTTCCCGACTTCACCCCGACTTGTTAGCGTGTCGGTGATGGCCGTGTGAGCCCTGTCGCAGTGGAGCTTAACTTGAAGGAGGGCAAGTTTGGGCTTAATCATTCCTGTGAGAGAGAGAGAGAGAGCGAGAGAGAGAGAGAGAGAGAGCGAGAGAGAGAGAGAGAGAGAGAGAGAGAGAAAGAGAGAGAGTTGCCCCTCCCTATAGCAAACGTCCTTGTATCAGTCTGTCTGCTGCTGTTTACCTTTTGTATGCCTTCGTATATATTTCTCGTTGTATTTAATTTTTCATCTCTTTTTACTCTTTTCTTTCCTCTTTTCATTGTGCCTCTCATTCTCCTCCACGTCTTCCTTCTCCCTCCTTCATTTCCTCCCTCTCTTCCGTATTTCTCCTTCATTTTCCTTCCCCTCCATACCTATCTTTCGCGTCCCTCTCCTCTCCTTCCTTACATTCTGCTAATGCTTTCCTTCACTTTCTGTCACCTCCTTGACTCGTATTTCTCTTATTCTTACACAGTCTTGCCGTCTTTCCCTCTCTCTCTCTCTCTCTTCCTTCTTTACCGTTCACTTTCTCTTTTGCTTCCTTTATCTTCACCTCTTCTCTTCTTTCTCTCTTCTTTCCTCGCAGGTTTTTCATTATATCCACTTTCTTCTTCTTTCAATCCATCCTTCTTTCCTTCTTTCATTTTTCCTTCCCTCCTCTTTTTATTTGCTTTCTCTTTTCCTTTCCTCTTTATTTCCTCCTCTCCTCTTCCTTCCACTCTCTTTTCCTTCTTTCCTCTTTCACTCACATGTCTCTTTTCTTTACCTCCTTCCTTCTTCCTTCTTTCTCCGTTGCCTACTTAATATTTTTCTTATGCTCTTCCCAAATCTTCTCGCAGTCTTCCTCTTACCTTCCTAGCTATTCCCCCTTCCTTCCTCCAACGTGGCCTCCTTATTCATTTTTCCTTCCTCACCCCTTCCTTACTCATTCCCTCTTCCTTCCTTCCTCGTTGCGTACTCATTCCTTCTTCCCTCTCTCAATCTACTCTCCTATTCTGTAGCTTCTTTGACCATTTCATTTCTTGTTTCTCCTCAGCCATTCCATCCCTTTTCCTACCCTTTTTCTTTCTCCTTCCTTTCTCTCTTCCATCCCTTCCTTCCCTCTTCCTTCAATTTCTTACTTCTTCGCACTGCTTTCCTCTCTCCATCTTCCTCCTCGTCTACTTTCCATCCCATTTGCTTCCCTCTACACATCTTTTTCTTTTCTTCACTTTATATTCTTTCTTCCATTCCTCCTTCCCTCTTTTTTTTCCTCAACCACACTTTCTTCTCCCTCTCACTCGCCTCTTCCACTTTCCTCCCCCCTTTCTTCCACTATCACTTCCTCCTTCCCTTTCCTTCCACCTCATCCCCTGCCCTCACACTCCCCTCTTCCACTCTTCTCCCCTCCTCCTTCCATCCTCACTTCCTCCACTCCTTTCCTTCCATCCCTTCTCCTCCTTTCTACCTCTCCCCCTCCGCCTCTCCTCTCCCCATTCCACACTGCCAGTCAAACCTAAAAAATTCCCTGCCCTAAAATGATAAAAAGATGCGACTGTATTTTGAGGAAGCTAAAAAGGAAGAGCACTTTGAAAAATAATGAAAGCGTTGACAAGTGAAAAGGGGACATGAGACTATGATTAAAATTAAGCGTAACTCCTCTGAATAAAAAATGAGAGAGAGAGAGAGAGAGAAATGGGGGGAGGGGGAGGAAATTTAGCAAGCATTCAGAAGCAAGGGCCCGAGAGAGACGTGGAAATATAAAAGTAACTTGACGCTTCCGAAGAAAAGTGAGAGAGAGAGAGAGAGAGAGAGAGAGAGAGAGAGACCCAACGCGAAGTAAAATGAAAATGCAAGGAAAGTTAAGGCAAGGAAAAAGTATGGAAAAACTGAGCTTCTGACACTGACGGACGAACCTGGTGAAAATCCGCGAAGCAAATGGAATGGGGGAGTTTTATAAGACGGGGAGGTGTTGACTTAGCAGGGAAGAGGGGAGAGAAGACGGGGTTAAAGAGGATATGACAAGAGAGGGGAGGTGAGAGGAGATGTGGAAGGAATGGAGAGAGGGAGAGAAAATGATGGAGATGAGAAAATAGAAATAAGAAGACAATTAGAGGAAAGACAGACATGGAAAGATAGGCTGGAATTACGAGAGGCTGACAGGATGGGGAGGTGAGACAGAGAGATATGTGGAAGAAAAGCTAGGACAGATGGAGAGAGAGAGAGAGAGAGATTCGTACACTTTCCTGACCTTATTGTTGCTGCTGATGTTTTTTGGTGTACTTGTGCGACGAGTGTACACAATCCTTATGTTGTTGTTGTTGTTCTTTTTCTCTTCTTCTTTTTCTTCTTCTTCTCCTCCTCCTCTTCCTCTTCCTCCTCCTCCTCCTCCTCTTCTTCTGAACACCACTTCCTATTTAGCTACCTTACAACACCCATCCTCACAAGGGAAAGCGCCAAAGGTTGATGTAGTGTGTGGCGAATTTTACCTTGCCCTATGACCGGGATATGTAACCTACTGATCTATTTTAAAAAAAAAAAAAAAAAAAAAAAAAAAAAAAGGCTTCTTCATAGTCTACCCCACAATACCTCCATCAAATATGAATATAATCAGATAAAACTGTACATCTCAAGGGAGGAACCATTCTCACAGCCACAGACAATAGTTCCAGCCGTAAGAAAATGAATACCTTTTTTTTCTCCTGTCGATTTAACCAGATTTGGCGGGAGTGTCCAGGAGGAACTCATAACGAAGCCAGCAAGATTTTTAAGCAATAGGCGACGTGTGTGTGTGTGTGTGTGTGTGTGTGTGTGTGTGTGTGTGTGTGTGACAAAAAAAAATTTGCCTCTGCTGTGTGACCTTAACTTTTACCCTATGATTCTGAAAAAAAATATATATATATACGTTTTGTCAAGGTCTCCCCGTCAACACGTCCACCAAGTCTGGCTAAAATCTGATAAAAATTGTCTCCCATCTCAAGGCCGGACGATCAATTTTTTGCCACTTTAACCAGATTTGGTGGAAGGATTGAGGGGCAACTCATCTATCTATCTCTATCTATTGCCTGACGCCTTAATCCCGTAAGGGGTGGCCACAAACAAATCCCCTCCATGTCGCCCTGTCCCCTACCATTTCATTTCATTGGCAACTCATAATAATAATAAAAAAAAATACTTTGGTTGAGAGCAATAGGTTAAAGGTCACTGGAAGAGATTACACAAACGTGGGGATTTATCGCTTAATAATACTGTGCCTCAAAGATTACGTATTTTCTCAGTATATGCTTATGTATCTTAGTTTACAAGCAATTATAAAGCTCAGTCAACAGAAAGACACACACACACACACACACACACACACACACACACACACACACACACACATACACAAGCGCCTGGATGAAGGGAATGGAAGGGGTGGAGAGGTACTGACGAAGAGAGTGTATGTGAGTGAGGTGGAGGGGGAAAGAGGGAGGGGGAGGCCGAGGATGAGGTGGAGAGATGGGGTGGAGAGGTATATGAGAGAGGGGGGTGTGAGTTGGGAGCAGGGGAGTGAAATGGCGGGGGACAGGGCGACTTGGAGGCGATTTGTTTGTGGCCACCCCAAACGGGATTGAGGCGTCTGGCAATAGATAGATAGATAGATTCAGTTACAGCCGATACAGAAGAGAGTCGTTAATTTAGCGGGAATAAAATACAGAAAGTTATTTAATTCGATGAAAGTCCCTGGAGAAGAGAGTCGTAAAGTTAAAAATACAAATTATAACAAAATCGAAAGAATATACAAAAAATCAAAATAAGAAATGCAAATAAAAAGATACAGAATAAATATAAAAAAATGATACAAAAAAGAACTTCGAAACAAATTAAAATTATATATAAAACGCAAGGAGAAAAAACACGAACATAAAACAGAAATACAAACACGAAATACAGAGTACATAAACCAAAAGTCCCCTGATTCAATTACAGTCGCTTGAGAGGATAGGAGAGTCGTTAAGCAAGAAGGTAATTGACAAGTTTCGTGTTTGCGTTCAAGCCTCTCCCCGTCAGGCTTTAGGATGCGACAGACTGGAAATAATTAAAAAAAACTCCTACGCTAACACGAAAAGGGAGGCGCGTGCGTGGGTGTGGGAGTGGGTGTGGGTTGTGTGAGTGTGGGGTGGGTGTCAGTGTGTAAGTATGGAGGGAGTATGTGCGTCGGTGTGGAAGTTGTTGAGTGCTGGTGTGGGATGTGGGTGTTGGTAGTGTGGGTGTGGGGTGGGTGTGAGTGTGTAAGTATGGAAGGAGTATGCGCGTCGGCGTGGAAGATGTTGTGTGCTGGTGTGGGATGTGGGTGTTGGTAGTGTGGGTGTAGGGTGGGTGTGTGGGTGTAAGTATGGAAGGAAGGTGTGCGTCGGTGTGGAAGGTGTAGCTGTGGTGTGCTCGTGTGGGGTGTGGGTGTGAAAGGTGTGAGGGTATGGTGGAGGGTGTAGGTGCGTAAGTGTGGAGGGTGTAAGTGTACCGGTGTGGGGCGTGGATTATGTAAGCTTGGAAGGTTCACACGAGGGGGGGGGGGGGGTTGGGTGGAAGCATTTTGACCATTTTAATCAATAAATCTGACGCAAATACTGGGTATCCCTGGTTACATACAGGAAAATAAGGACCTGACTGTCCATTACTCTACATTTATACAAACAAAGGCACTGTAGTCCCATTTTGAGTGTCACTCGTTTTAAGAAACAAAAACATTCCTGCTGTTTGATATATACCTTAAAAGCTGACTGGTGACAGGTATTGTTCCGGTGAGATCAGAGTGTCGTGAAAGGATGGACAGCCAAACGAAGTAGCTAATTGGTGTATTTCACGAAGCAGCCGAGATTATTGTGTACATTTACTGCAACTTCCAGATATGTACTACTGTGTTAAAAATAAATACTTTAATTCTTTTTCTTACTTTTTGCCATTCCCCAGCTTACTGGGAGCGGACAGTGAGCAGCCTCTCACGAAGATGGTGGAAGAATAGGATTAATCGAACGCGTTTCCTAGCAACCGTCTCTAAAAATTTTTCATCTAACTACGGTACCTGCTCTGAGAACGTTTTAAGGCTGACTACGGTATTTGTGTCTGCTGTGAGCCTCGAGATTTCATAAAGTTCCCCGCTATGGAGTGAAGCTGCGCCAGTTTGCTGATTGTTTACATTTGTGTTTATTTACGTTCGTTCATTTATTTTTTTAGTTTTACCTATATATTTTTACACCTTATCAACTTCGCAGGGCAGGTGTTTACATCTTAGACAAGAAGAAATATTGGGGAACAGATATTACAAGCGGGTATTAGTGTTTGTTGCAGGCGTCCACTACGAATGTGAATTGCCATGACAAAGGCCACTACCTTTAATGCAGATGCCATCACTCGTTCGTCCGCCTTCGAGTGCTGCTTCAGTGAAAATAATGGAAGTTGTGGGAACAGTACATAATGAGAGAGAGAGAGAGAGAGAGAGAGAGCACCTTAATATCGTTTTGTATATCAGTGATACAAATTGTGTTGATACTAAGGCGATATAGATAACTTACAAGATAACGTTAATGTGTGTGTGTGTGTGTGTGTGTGTGTGTGTGTGTGTGTGTGTGTGTGTGTGTGTGTGTGTGTGTCTCCTCATCCCTAATCCCCATCAACTCTCCATCTTCCCTCATTCCTAGCCCCAACTCCCCACCCTTTCTCCCACATCCCAAATCCCCTTCACCATCCCTCATCGTTCGTCGCTTCCCCTTCCTTTACCCTCATCCCTAATCCCCCTACCCATCTTCCCTCATCGTTCATCGCTTCCCCTTATCCTCCCCTCATCCCTAATCCCTCATCCCTCACCCGCTGTCTACGTCTTTCACTCGACAGGTAATAAACAAGATCCGACTTTGCGCCACGTAATAAAATGCCTGATTTCCATATTAGTTATATTTAAGAGGGAAAGTCTGGCTTATCTTTCCACGCCCTGTAATTGAAAAAGAGGGAGAGGGGAGAGAGAGAGGGGAGGAAGGAGGAAGGTGGTGAGAAAGGAGGAAGGATGGCGGAAGGGGTGAGAAACTGGAGGAAGGAGGGAGGGAGAGGTGAGAGAGAGAGGAGAAAGGAGGGATGGAAGAGGTGAGAGGGAGGGGTGAGATAAGAGGAGAAAGGAGGGGGAAGGGGTGAGAGAAAAGAGGAAGAATGTAGGAGTGGGGTGAGAAAGAGAGGAGGAAGGAGGGAGGGAAGAGATGAGAGGGAGGGGTGTGAGAGAAGGAATGGGGTGAAAGGAAGGGTAGGAAACAGGAAAGACAGATGGGGAGGAGAGCGAGGAGGGAGAAGAAGAGGGAGAAGTAAAGGGAGAGATAGAGGGTTAGAGGGAGACAAGGAGGGGGGCCGGAGGGAGAGGGGGAAGGGGAGTGACAGACAGACGGGTGGAGGAATAAGGAAGAGTGAGAATGGGAAGGGGGATGGGAGGAAGAAGAGTTGGTTGGGGGCTAGAAGGAGGAAAAGAGAGAGAGAGAGAGAGAGAGAGAGAGAGATGAGATTGAGATGATGTCTCTTATTCCCTTCTGTATTAATCTTCATTTCATATCACACACACACACACACACACACACACACACACACACACACACACACACACACACACACACACACACACCATTAATCACAGTCATAGCATACATAATAAAACACATTCCGTAATCATCATGTACTATTCCACTGGGAAACATTGAAATATGTGTGCTTTTAAGGCGACACACACACACACACACACACACACACACACACACACACACACACACACACACAGACCCCTCACACACACAGTGCCACCCATCACTCTTCCCTCACTTTTCAGTACCACCCCCTCCCCCAAAAATATATATACTGCAAACCAAATAACGAGCTTCCATTATCTCGACTACCTAGCCTTTCATCATAAAATAAATAGGGAGTTTTACATGGGGATAAATGTAATTGGATTCTGCTTAAAGGATAATTCTCTTTCTCTCCCTCGTTTCATGTTTCTTTCAGTGTTTTGGTTTTTGATAAAGACTGTCTGAATTATAGCTTCCCTCTATGAAACTTAGCTGTGATATAGCGGTGTGTTCATGTGCTAGCTTCCTCATCTCTGTGTTTAGCTGGGAGATGATGATGATGATGATGATAATGATGATGATGATTGTGCTGCTGAGCTGTTACTCTTTGCTGTGTCGTTTTGGGGATGATAACACACACACACACACACACACACACACACACACACACACACACACACACACACAACCTGAATAACATCGTCTCCGCAGCAAGAATGAGGTAAAAATGACATACTCGGGGTGAAGTGGTTCCCAGCTCACAATAACACGTCTCTCCTAAGCTGACTAAAATCGTCTGGTGTCAGCAAGAACAGGATACAAATCAAGTGTCGGTGCTCAAGCGGCTAACAGAGATCTTTGACTTATCTTCTCAGTATAAGAGGCCTGCCGTAAGCTAAACAGAACTGTCGGGTGTAGTAAGAGTTAACACACACACACACACACACACACACACACAACAACAACAACAACAAAAATCACGAACTTCAAGGCGTCTTGCAAACCATGTGCTTTCAGTCGCATTAAATAAATATATTACAAAATTCAAGCTTCAGTATATATAATATATATTGTGTCACAGAAACAGCTTTCGCTTAATAATTAATAAATTTATCTTACTGTGATTCGTGTAGGCCTAAGCGTAATGACATCTTACTTTAGGCTTGCTTCTCTCTCATAGGCTGCACCTGAGACATTACAACGACACCTTAATGTGGCTTAGGCAGAGGCAATATACACGTTTACAAATAGACCTCTGTCTTTTCCAGAGTATGAGATTCAAATATTAAATGACAAAGAACATTAACATATTTTTTTCTAAATATCCTTTAAGGAAATAAAACGTTATAATTACACATCTATATGTGTCAGACTTTGGGCCTAGACATAATAGTTCGTTCCTTAATGTTCAGCAGTTCTTTAACGCATCACACACCTTCACATGTTACTACTTCGGCACTAATACCCACTGTCCACATTAAAGAAGAAGAAGATGATGATGATGATGATGATGATTATGTAGAAGAAAAAAAAAGAAGACGAAAGAAAATGAAAAACATGACTGGGATACTTGCCTAAAGAACGACTGTGCCAAGATTATAACAACTTAGTGAGGAAATAAAGGAATATCACCAAACTGAAGTGGTTGGAAGAAAAAGGATAAAAAGAAAAAAAAAAGAAAATATGGTAGGTTTTTGCAGTGTGGTGTGTAGACCTAAAAATAACAACAACAACAACAAAAAATGTTATCTAGAGTCAAATAGATTTCAGGGTGTGTGTGTGTGTGTTGTAAGTAGGTTT
This sequence comes from Coenobita brevimanus, assembly GCF_032717465.1. NCBI lineage: Eukaryota > Metazoa > Arthropoda > Malacostraca > Decapoda > Coenobitidae > Coenobita > Coenobita brevimanus. The sequence continues at coordinate 2,376,912 of NC_136979.1, forward strand.
AGTGCCTGTGGGAAATGTATGTAATTAGATATAATGATTGGTTTTATGACACTTAACTTGGAGTGATGCTGCTGCCTCACACACACGTACACACACACACACACACGTCTAACAGATATAGCCTATTTATAAAACATATGCAACTACACACACACATATACACAAACAGATATCAATTTATAGAACACACACACACACACACACACACACACACACACACACACACACACACACACACACACACACACACACACACACACACACAGCCCTATTAACCCTGATGCCATTATTTCCATGCCTTCATCATCACCGTCTCCCAGAATACTCCAGACTACGTCCTCTCTCTCTCTCTCTCTCTCTCTCTCTCTCTCTCTCTCTCTCTCTCTCTCTCTCTCTCTCTCTCTCTCTCTCTCTCTCAATCCTTCAATAATTCTATCTCTTATTCCATCTATTCTTCTATTTGTCTCTACATTTCAGGCCTGTCTACTTTCGCGTCCTTAATTATCTACGATTATCTATCTTTCTATCTATCTGTATACCTCCCTTTACCTCTTTATCCCTGTCTACATGCGTCTCCTGACTATCCATCTATCCATCTCACCCTTAGTTTATTTTTCTGTCTATCTATCTATTGCCAGACACCTTAATCCCGTAAGAGGTGGCCACAAACAAAATCGTCTCCATGTCGCCCTGTCCCCTGCCATTACGCTCCCCTACCCCCAACTCACGTCCCCCTCTCATTCATCTCTCCACTCAGTCCCTCCATCTCATCACCAGTCTCTCCCTCCCTCTCCCCCCGTCCACCTCACTCACATACACCCTCCTCGTTAGTCTCTCACTCTCCATCCTCTCCACATGGCCAAACCACCTCAATGTGTTTCTCATAAAGCTTTCTATCATAATTCGACCCCAAAGACCTGCAATTGACGTTCATCCTTGCTCAACATGATCATAATCTTTTGGTTGAAAATTGCCTGCTTTGCATTTTAATTCGGAAAAACGCCAGACGATTCTACTGTACCCAAGAGATGACTAGAGGGCTATAAAGAAGAAGAAAGCTAGGAAGAAGATGAAGAAGAAGAATAGGAGGAAGAGGAGGAGGAGAAGGAGGAGGAGGAGGAGGAAAATGATGCTAAAGATGAAGAAGAAAAAGAAGAAAAGGAAAAAGTAGTCCACGAAAATTAATAGGACTGACCAAGAACAGTGAATTTCTTGACTATTTCCTTCCAGCTCAAGACGGGACGATCTTTTTCAGGTTTTTATGGTCTATTATTAAAACCTGAGTGACTGAAGAAGCAAGGAAGCCTCTAATTTTGGATGACCATTTGTGGAAGACGTAGATGTTAAGATATAATTAGCCTGCATCCCACATGGCAGAGTGCTGTCAGCAAAAATAAAGGTCAGGCATCAAAACTTATCGAGAGAAAATGGAGTTTGTCTGCACTTTGACGTACTGAGTTTTGGTATTACACTCCACACCCGCTAACTGGGACCAAAGGGCAGGTCTCCCGGTTGAACAGTGCCACCACGAGAAGGCGTCCTCCTCCAGAGCCATCAAAGGATTACCCACATGCACCTGATGCCGCGTTCTGCTTGTCTACGTGTTGCTATCTACAGACGATTTTTCTCTGCCCAGGAGGAACGTTCTGAATTAAGGTAAAAAATTGCCCTCATGATCACTACAAGGATGGATCTCACAAGCTAAAAAAAAAAAAAAAAAAAAAAAAAAGTTAACTAGTACGAAAAATACGTCATCGATTTTGTTTTCTTTATAGAAGTTGAACAGAGGAAGGAAAAACAAATTACATAAAATACAAAAAATCCATACCCATATTACTGGTGTCCATTCATAATCTGTAACAGCTGGCCTTGAACTGCAGCAGGTTGAAGTGTGTGGGGGGGTGGAACTAATCAGAGGAAACGAGTTCATAGGAGAAGCAGTTCTGGGAATGTCGACACTCCTTCCGTCCTAATTCGACTTTAATTTTTGCCTCACGATTTCTCCACTTCTATCTAACCTCCCATTCGTGTCCCAGGTCAGATCAGGTCATCGATTCAGTGCAGTATCTTTTTCTAGACTCATCGTAAATTTGTAAACACCACGCTACGTTAGGATCGCATAAAATTACGTGAATAACAATAACATTAAATTACTGTATGTTGGAATAGCGTGTATCGTTTATATAATTCTTAAATTTTGGTGATAAAGGTGTCGGGATGTGAAGGAGTTGCGTTAGGAGTGAAAATACCGAAGTGTTATACCAGACTCTGTTGTGAAAATACCGGAATGGAGTAGACGATGAAAATACCAGAATGTGCTGCTAAAATACCGGATTAAAGTGTGACAATACCGGACTAAAGTGTGGAAATTCCAGACTAAAAACTTGGAAACACCAGATATAAGTGTGAAAATACCAGAAAAGTGTAAAAAGATCGACGCTAAGTATGTGTGGAAAAAACAGACCTAGCACAGACCTAAAGCATCTCTCTCTCTCTCTCTCTCTCTCTCTCTCTCTCTCTCCTCCAAACTTCCCGGAGCCGCTCATTAGGCAAGAATTTTGTCTTTGAGAGGGACAAAAAATGGCGTGCGGAGATTTTAAGTTTCCCAGACTGCTATGAAAACCTGGGTATTAATATTTGATAGCTGGGGTAATCTTTGGCACACCAGTTTATGTGGTATTAGCGGTATTAAAATCTCTGGCGCAACTGTTTATATCTCTGTGGTATTAAAATCTCTGGCGCAACAGTTTATATCTATGTGGTATTAATGTCTCTGGCGGAACAGTTTAGATCTTTGTGGTATTAATACTCTGAAAGCTGGTGTAATACTTGGTACAAAAGCTTATGTATGTGGTGTTAATATCTGAAGGCTGGTATTAAAATATTTGGTACAACAGTTCATTTAGGTGGTATTATCTGACGGTATGGAATAAATTACTGGTATAAAAATGTACTCTGGAAGGAAAGTGGTGGTATTCCCTTGTCAAAATATTAAAGCAGATTAGACTGTTAAGTACTGATGTTAGGTTAGGTTAGGTCAGTCTGATTTTCCCCCATTAATTGCCGCAGTCTTGGTCATTTAGAAGACTCAGGAGCACATTTTACTAAGCAGCTTATTATTTACATTAAACCACGGTATTCTCCTTCATGCTGTTCATTTGTTTCGAGTATGATTACAGTTTGCCTCAGTATTTTATTTGAGGATACTGAGATGCGATGTGTGGAGTAAATCGCTTAGAAAGAGGTGTTTGGAAATCCTCAAAATCACTCAGAATACAACCCTCACTGTCATCTGTAATTCTCAACCATCTTCCACCCAAAGCAGCTTACTCACTTGGATTTGATTATTGCTCTGTCAGACGATTTTATTCAGATTAAAGTAGGTTTTCCGAGTTCGAGGGGTTTGATACAGCCTTCAGTGTCCCGTAGAGCATGAGAGAGTTTTCCTGCGCTGAATAAAATCGTCGTGAGGCAGTAAAGACAATCAGTGGAAAGGTAATGGGTTCGCCTGAGTAGGCCTATGATATTAAGCTACGGTATATATATATATTTTTTTTCAGACGATTTCATTCAGCTTATAGGAGATTTTTTCGAGCTAGAAGATTTAGATATTGCTTTCATTAAGATTGGTGATGATCCTAATTTATAATCTCTCTCTCTCTCTCTCTCTCTCTCCCCCACCCATTAAAGTGATCCTCGGTTCACTCACACTAATCAGCATCCGAAGCATCATTATAATTAGAGCAAGGGTGTGATTAAGGCGGTAGGAGGTAATTATGTCCCTAGTTAGTTTAATTACACCTGGCTAAGCTTAGCATAATTACACCTGGCTAAGCTTAGCATAATTACACCTGGCTGAGCTTAGCATAATTACACCTGGATGAGCTTAGTATAATTACACCTGGATGAGCTTAGTATAATTACACCTGGATAAGCTTAGTATAATTACACCTGGCTGAGCTTAGCATAATTACACCTGGATGAGCTTAGTATAGTTACACCTGGATGAGCTTAGTATAATTACACCTGACTGAGCTAAATGAGGAAAGGTGATTGGGGAAGAAAAACAAGGGTGCAATTGGAATGAGAGAGAGAGAGAGAGCAATTACCATCCAGTCCCCCTGCCAATCACCTCCCCACAGCATTTACTATCCAATCCCTCCTGCCAATCACCTCCTCCCCACAGCAATTACAATCCAATCCTCCCTGCAAATCACCTCCCCACAGCAATTACCATCTTGTCCCCCTGCCAAACACCTCCTCCCAACAGCATCTACCACTCAATCACCTCCTCCCCACAGCATCTACCATCCAATCCCCCCTGCCAATCACCTCCCCACAGCATTTACCATCCAATCCCTTCTGCCAATCACCTCCTCCCCACAGCAATTACAATCCAATCTTCCCTGCCAATCACCTCCCCACGCAATTACCATCCTGTCCCCCTGCCAAACACCTCCTCCCCACAGCATCTACCGTTCAATCACCATCCAGTCACCTCCTCCCAAAGTACTTACCATCCAATCTCCCTGCCAATCACCTCCTCCCTCAGCAGTTACCATCCAGTCACCCCTGCCAATCACCTCCCCACAGCAATTACCAGCCAATCCCCCCACGCCAGCACCAGGTCAGGCGCGTCGCTCCCTAATGCTATGCACAAGTAAATAGCTTTTTAAACTTGAGGTGCGAGTGAGGGGGAAGGGGGCAGTAGGGAGAGGGGTGAGAGAAGGCGAGGGGGTGAGGGAGGGAGAGGGAGATGAAATAGGGGTGATGGGGGTGATGACTGCGGGGGAGGAGGGTGGTGGAAGAGGGGTGATGAGTTTTGTGTGTGTGTGTGTGTGTGTGTGTGTGTGTGTGTGTGTGTGTGTGTGTGTGTGTGTGTGTGTCCGACTCTGGGCATAGGAACAAGAGCCCGTTCCCTAAGGCCTCGCAATCCATCCATGTATCATACACCTCCACATGTCACCACTTCAGCGCTAAAACCCACCATCCATACTCAATGCTGGAGCTCTTTCATACAGGGCTGGTGTATTGGGCATTAGAGGGGGTGTTTTTAGGACATGCCGGCGGGTCTTATGGTGGATCAGTAAAGTTTGCCGAAATTCAGATCGTTAAACTGCTCCCTGTTCCACCCTAGACCCGAACCCACGTCCACTTGAGCAGCAGACACCCTCCCTACCGACTCAGCCACCTCCTAAATGGGGGAGTGGTGGAGCGGGGTTGTGAGGGGAGGGGGGAGGCAGGAGGGGGGCAATGAGGGAGGGGGGAGGCAGGAGGGGGGCAATGAGGGAGGGGGGAGGCAGGAGGGGGCCAATGTGTGTTCAAGAGCTCATGATTTATCAAGAATCTTAACTCCTCTATACAATGACCTACTTTGTATCTCGTTCATGCTACTTCCAAGCGATTTTATCTACCTTATGAGATCCCCCAAGAGGTGAAGGAGCTACTGGAGGCTGCAACTAACCCCTCCAGGTCGAAAAATCAACAGAGAAGTCAATAAATCGTCTAGAGGAAGCACGAAAAAAAGCTAGCACGTCGTAGGGTAGAAGAGGTTAGCCAGTATCCAGGATCAAAAAAATAATAATATCAGTTTACGGTTTTCGGAAATCATCTCTTTATCGTTTTTTTTTTTTTTTTTTCACTAGCATTCACTGTGTTTTGGTTGTGAAGTGTTTGAGCTTTTTACATGAGTGCAGAAAAATGAATAAACAAACAATCTTATATACATCATAGGTTCACGATTAAGATGTATGGTGCCAAAAGGGGTAAGGGGTTGGAAGGGGGGAGATTAGGAGGTTGAGAGGTAGGGGGTAAGGGGGCAGAGAGAAGAGGTGGAGGGGTGGGAGAGAAGAGGTGGAGGGGATGGGTAGGGTGAGGGTGTGTGGTGGCTTTGTAGGTGGGAAGTGGTGGGGAAGGTGAGGAGTTAGTGAGATGAGGGTGGGATGAGGGAGGGGGAAGGGAGGGGACAGTGTGGGGAAGGCGATGGTGTGCTTTGGTATGAGGGGTGTTGGCAAGCTTAAAGGTGCTGGGGCGTCTCTCTCTCTCTCTCTCTCTCTCTCTCAAACATACACACTTCGTAACCCTTTATTTTTATGGTTTTCCTCCTTTATTACGTTTTTTTTCTTCCTTTTATGACCTTTATTTCTTTAGTTCCTCCCCGTTATCCTCTCTCTCTCTCTCTCTCTCTCTCTCTCTCTCTCTCTCTCTCTCTCTCTGTCTCTCTCTCTCGTTATTCTGCATCCAAATATTCGCCTGTTCTTTTCCCTCTCTCCCTCCTCAGCTGTACTTCCCGCATTTTGTCTCGCTGCTTCAAATTCTTTCCTTCTCTTTTTCTTAAGTCTACGTCTCTTTCTTCTCGTTTTCTGTGTCCCCATTTTCACTCCAATTTCTTTAGCACTATCTCTTGCTTTTTTTTTTTTTTTTTATAATGCAGCCTTTGGTGTATACTGTAGATTACTGTTGTTTTTCTTCTTGGGGAAGGTTAGGACTTAGCAAAATCTGATATTTACCTTGATGACCTAGGTACAGTAGTGTCTGTAGCTATTATATTCAGCCTTTGTCTTCTTTTTCCGTATCACATTTTCTCACCTCTCGTCCTTTTATTGTTGTTTCGGTTCATTTTTCGACTGTATTTCACCAGCTCTCTTGCTTACTCTTATTATTCTGTTTATTTTTGGTATTTCAGTTATTTCATTTACTGATAATAGGGCGGAGGAAAGTGTGCTTAGCCAGTAGGGTCAAATGGAGACTGGATGTAAAGAAAATGGGGAATAGGTGAGACTGGAGGTTGGAGGCGTGTTAGCTCCTGGCCTTTGGTTCCTTCTTCCTTGCATAAAAAGAAAGGAAAAAGAAGAAGGATGGGTCTGTTAAATGAATGTAAAATAATAAGAAAAAGATACAAAAATAATATGTAAATGAGCAAGGCATGGCAGTGGCGAGGCTTGGAAATTGACACTAGAATATCAAGTTGGCTGGATGAATGAATTATGCACAGAGGGTGAATGATGCAAGCTGGGTGAATAATTAAAAAGAGGTCTGACACTCATATATTTATAACTTTGTCGATCTGTTGACTAATTCGGCAGGTGTATATAAAGTGCAGGTATAAAGAATAAAATAGATGTTTTGGTCTGTGACGTGGATACTGGATGCTTGGGCTTGAATGGTGTGTGAATGAGTGTCTGACCCATTTCACTCCTCTCTCTCTCTCTCTCTCTCTCTCTCTCTCTCTCTCTCTCTCTCTCTCTCTCTCTCTCTCTCTCTCACTCTCTCTCTCTCCGCTTCTTCGTTATTTTCCTCCCTCAATGTCCCAACTTTTGTTTATATTTCTTTAGTTCTCCCTTTTGTCCTTTCTCTGTGTACCCCCTTCTACCGCTTCTTGCCTTCGTTTTCTATATTTTTCTTTTCTTTTTTCATGTTTACTTATTTCTTCTTCCTCTTCTTCATCTTCTTCTTGTTCAATGTCTTCTGCTTCTTTTTCTTTTTTCTTCTTCTTCTGCCTTCTTCTTTTTCTTCTTCATGTTTTTCTTCCTATTATTATTATTTCTATTTCTACTACTGCTATTATTATTATTATTATTATTATCATTATTATTACTGTTATTTTTATCATTATTATTATTATTGATGTCCTCTGAGTAGGTGTTTCGGCCACAACCTTCACACTGGCTTCACACTCCGGACACAGATGAAGCCTAAGCAAGCACACAGAGATAAGATGCTTGTAGAGAAAATAGCGATAATTGTGAATAGAAACTAGAGATAGTGAAAGAAAGTTAACTGATTAGGCGATTATCGTGGGTGCGTTTGACGGGGAGGCTGGGGGGGGGGGGCAGATAAGGGGCAGAATTTGGGCAAAAATATATATGTTTATTGAAGGAAAGTTTTGATTACTGACGGAGGCGTTGTTTACTGAAGGCCACTGTTGTTTACTGAAGAGCACCGTTGTTTACTGAAGGGCACTTTTGTTTACTGAAGGGCACTTTTGTTTACTGAAGGGCACTGTTGTTTACTGAAAGGCACTTGTTTACTGAAAGGCACTGTTGTTTACTGAAGGGCACTGTTGTTTACTGAAGGGCACTGTTGTTTACTGAAAGGCACTACTGAAAGGCACTGTTGTTTACTGAAGGGCACTTGTTTACTGAAAGGCACTGTTGTTTACTGAAGGGCACTGTTGTTTACTGAAAGGCACTATTGTTTACTGAAGGGCACCGCTGTTTACAGAAAGGCACTGTTGTTTACTGAAGGGCACTGTTGTTTTTCTCATGACACACGCCCGTCTGTTTTCTCGTCTCTATTTCTCTCCCCTTTTCGCCTGAATTTCTTGAGCCTTCTTTTCCATTCTTTTTCCTGTACCTAAAACATTTTATTTTCGCCTCCCTGTCTACTTCCCTTTCTTCTCTTACCTTTTCTCTCTTTCTATCTTGCAGTTCTTCTCATTATCTTCCCCGTCCTTCCCTCACAGTAACTCTAATTCTCGTATTATCTCTCTTATCAGTACCTTTCTTGTTATATCTTTCCTTGCTGGCTTTCGATATGAGATAGGGGAGAATTTCAAAATGTGTTTAACTTTATCCATACAACATACACAGCAAATTCTGGGGACTTTTGGTATACCACTTTACGCAATGGAATATCAGATATCTTTTTATATTTTCAATTTCTTTGCCATCTCCTAATGAAGACTTTTTTTTATTATTATTAAATTCTTGATACGATTTTATTAAACTATGGAGAAATTACCTTAAGTGGAGGTTCTGAAAGCTTAATCAAATCGTCCATCATAAGCTGGAATAAAGTGCAATATTTTCCGCCAATGTGTTAATGGTATTACTTTTTCAACGTGTGTGTGTGTGTGTGTGTGTGTGGTGATTTCTCCATCTTCCCACTTCTTGTCCCATGCATCTCTTTTCAATTTTTTCTCGACCGATTTCATTGTTTCTTCTTCCTTTCTTTTGGATTTTCTTCAGAATTTTTTTCAGACCTTTTTCCCCTGTCTCTCGCAGCCCCTCCTTAGTTCTCTCTCTCTCTCTCTCTCTTTCTCTCTCTCTCTCTCTCTCTCTCTCTCTCTCTCTCTCCCCCCCTCTCTCTCTCTCTCTCTCTCTCTCTCTCTCTCTCACAGTCTCCTCCTTTATTTTTTTCGAACCTGCTGCCTTTCATTCCATTTTTTTTCCCACCGACGTTTTCTTCTCTTCTTCCTCCCCTTCCTCCTATTCTCTGTTCCCCGTCCCTCTCTATTCTATTATTCATCTCTCTCTCTCTCTCTCTCTCTCTCTTTCTCTCTTCCTTTTATTGGAGAAAAATTTGCTGAGACTGAGAATAATAATGCACTTCGTAGGAGAGAGAGAGAGAGGAAGAGAGAGAGAGAAGGCAGCAAAAAGCGACAAGAAGGGAGACAGCACAAGGGAACAGAATAAGGCAAGATGGCAAGGACTAGAGAGAAAAAAGAAAACACGAGAAAGAGAATGCAAAAGAATGGGAAATGAGAGAGAGAGAGAGAGAGAGAGAGAGTCATAGAAGCCCTAAACTCATGTAATATTCAGTGGGGCAGGAAACTTGGTGGAACAAGGTAAGAACAAAAGGAACAAGACCTAAGTGATTCTGGTACAACCCTTCAAGAAATGTATTGTTTATTGTGCTCTCTCTCTCTCTCTCTCTCTCTCTCTCTCTCTCTCTCTCTCTCTCTCTCTCTCTCTCTCTCTGACTTGAATGCTGTAGTAACCATCAGATATTCTCCCTCTCTCTCTCTCTCTCTCTCTCTCTGCTTGTTTTTCTGTCTGTCTGTCTGTCTGAATATTTACCTCTCTCTCTCTCTCTCTCTCTCTCTCTCACAGCTGGTCTTTCTACAAACTTCTCCCCTCTCCCTCACAGTTCTGTGCTCACTTTCTTTAGTCTTCTTTCCTCGTTCTCTCTCTCTCTCTCTCTCTCTCTCTCTCTCTCTGTGTGTGTGTGTGTGTGTGTGTGTGTGTGTGTGTGTGTGTGTGTGTGTGTGAAGAGGATTACTAACTTCGCTGCTCCTGTAACTCACATTCAGTCAGTAAAAAAATCGTCTGTATTAATCTAGAAAAGACGATTAGAATTTTTACAATGACAGGGTTAACTGCCCAGGTATTGCCACTCTCAGGCTCCAATTCCTTCCCTCGTAGCTTAATAAATTCTGAAGGCGTCTGAATTTGATACGAAGACGACGTGACAATAAGAGAGTTGAGAATAAGGAAGGCGTTTGAGAAGACTGACTATGATGGATTGGTGTTGAGGGAAGTGAGGGTGGTTGAATAGGGATTGTTGAGTAAGATAATATACGTGGGAAATTAGCTGAGGAAGATAGCTGATACAGAGCATGCAGAGATAGTAAAGACAGACAGCATAACGAAAGACAGCTGAAAGAGAGAGCATACAGGAAAGATAGTTGAGACAGACAGCATACGGAGAAAGACAGCTGAGGATAACAGTTTTGAGAAATACAGTATACACAGAAAGACAGCTGAGGAAGAGATGAGAAAGACTGAGTACAGAAAGATTGCTGAGGAAGACAGTTGTGAAAATAACATAAAAAGGAAGACTGCTGACGAAGACAAGCAAGCTAATACACAGAGGAAGATAGCTGAGGGAGGCAGCTGAGAAATGCAGTAAAGAGAGGAAGATAAGTGAGGAAGACGGCTAAGAAAAAGTGAATACTGAGGAGGACTGTGGGAGAGGTGGAGAGATGGAGTGGAGTGATACTTGAGGGAAGAAAAATTTGAGTGGTGACAGAGAGGATTGAAGGCTTTTTCGTGGAGGTCGATTCTGATTTATTTGAAGATTGGATACGAGACGATAGATTGTTAGATAAATAGATAGAGTAATAGATATGTACAAAAAAGTGACATACAGACAGACAGACAGAAAGGTAGATATATAGACAGACTAAACGACAGAACGAAAAATAAAACTACGGATAGACTGACAGGCAGACAGATAGATTTGGACAGATAGATAGTAAAACAGTACGACATTAGACAGACAGGTGGATAGACGGTACACAATCGACAGCAGAAATTCGCGTCGCTTCCCTGTATTGCATATGCTTAAGACTCTGAAACATAGTATGGAGCTCACAGGTGTTGAAGGAACCAGATGTATTATCATTCACTTAAAAACAATGTATACAGTAAATTTCTTGCACATATCAGGCTTCTTGCTTCATATCCTGGAGAGTGAGGAAGCGAATTTCTAATGCCTACCGTGGAACACCTTAGCACAGATCTTAAAGGAAATAATGTACAGGTAATACCATAATACACAGGTCACACACTACTGAAGATATATGCTGACATTATAACAACGACAGATCTCATTTTCTACGAAGCCCAGAGGATATGGAATAACACAGGGCACAAATTAGCGAAGAAACTGAAACTAGAGGGACGTAATATAAAGGAAAAAGGGCAAAAGTAGTTACAAATACTTGGTAAAATATAGTGGCACAGAAAACTAAATGTAAGATAAGACAAGGCACAGATCAGGGAAGAAACAGACGCAAGAGTGGCACAGAGAAAACCAAACAAAGCCTCCAGTAAGTACAGAAGGGTAAACTATTGTATCAGAGAAACTTAGAATTAGGCTAAGACAAGGCACCGATCACGAAGAGGCAGAAGCAAGAGAAAAGCAAGATCCCTGAGGAGACAAAACACAAGACTCAAACAAAAACAAGAGCAAAGAGCCAAGAAAACAAGAAAAGCGAGACGTTCACATCAGCCGAAACAGAAACGGGGACCGGAAAAGTGTATAAAATCACCGAGAATCAGAGGGAAAACCGAAACAGTATGGCCAGCAATGAAACGTTAGCCAAAGGAAACGTTCTGAGGAAAGCGTCGTCCGAAAACGTTCAGGAGAGACAAAAGGCAAAGGACGAATCAGAATAAATCCTAACTCTTGTTCCCGTCAACACAAAGAACATAAAACGGCGCCTTCCATTCTATTTGATCTTTCATTTGTATCCTCTTCTCTCTCTCTCTCTCTCTCTCTCTCTCTCTCTCTCTCTCTCTCTCTCTCTCTCTTTCTCTCTCTCTCTCTTTCCACCTTCATCACATATTCTCTCTTCCTCTTTTCGACTCCTCCTCTTCCCCCTCCCTCTTCTCCATCCCCAGTTCTTTCTCCTGTTTCCCTAACCCATTTCCCCCGCTTGTTCGTGTTCTTCTTTCTTTTTTCTTTTCTCTTCTCTTCCTCTCATCCCTTCTTATATTTCCCTATTCCCTCCCCTTCCCCTTCCTTCCAGTGATCTCTCCTTCCTTGACCCCTCTCCTCCGCCTTACATTCCGTTTCCTCCTCCTCCTCCTCCCATCCTTAACAACTTCCTTTCTTCTCTCCTTCAGGTGTGTGTGTGTGTGTGTGTGTGTGTGTGTGTGTGTGTGTGTGTGTGTGTGTGTGTGTGAGAGAGAGAGAGAGAGAGAGAGAGAGAGAATGTCCTGCTAATTGCTATTATGATTTCTGTTTCAGTGTTTTCTGGCTGTTTTTCGGTCGCGGAGGTCACAGCACACACACACACACACACACACACACACACACACACACACACACACACACACACACAAAACCCCCAACACACACAACCCACCACACACAATGCCCCTCCTGCCCACACACACACAAACAATGATGGAATACTCAATAGCAGATATTTTCACGTGATATTTGGGCCACTAAATGTCGCAATGAATTTAACAACGCCAAATTCCGATATTGAGTCTAATAGTTTATCGTTCCGTTTCTCCCCCTTTTGAGTTTCCGGCTTGAGAGAGCTTACAGAATTATCGTGGCTACAATGTTTTTTATCCTCCTCTGAGCTGCGTCTTTAGTGTTGAATTAGAGAGAGAGAGAGAGAGAGAGAGAGAAGAGATTACTAGTGCTTATATTAACAGACGGTGTCTTACAACTCCCTCTCAGCTTAATAAAATCGTCTGATACTAGCTTGTGAAAAATACTAGAGTTATCCTGACCATGAGATGCTAACTTTCTTTTTAACGAATAACTCTCAATGGCAGGGGGTTATTTTCAGCATTCATTTTCGTTGATCGCATTTTTCACTTTAATATTCACTCTTACTTATCT
>NC_136979.1:2395000-2415000 GCF_032717465.1 Coenobita brevimanus
GTTTTATTTTTGTCTTCTGTTAGCAGAAATAAAGTACTAGAGTCCTCCCGATCATCAGAGGGTCAACACCTACGATTATGGCACTCCAACTAACATCGAAATAGTTTACATAAATAACATATAAGAAAATATTACCCAGCCATATGGAGAAATTTACTATCGTTTTTTCACCTTGGTAGAGATATTCGACCTTTTGTGGCTTCTTTCTCGTATCACAATGACTACATCCTTTCCATAGCACTTCTTCATGACTAGCATCACATTCAAGTGTTACAGCACACCATACATGATGAAGAGATGGCAATTTTAAGTCAAGTGAAAAGGGTACAGTAAGAAAGACGGGTTAGGGAAACTCTTCCGCTGACGGGACTACAGACACAAGAACTATACTCTGCTCACTCTAACTTGGCATTTCTCTGCCTTGAACGCTGACCTTTAACAAGAGAAGAGCAAATGGATATGATGCTAGTAAAGAAGAAGTGCTATGGAAGGGATGCAGAGCCTTAGTATTATCGTAGTCTTCCACTGAGCTCCGGGAAATAATCTGCGGACGAAAATCTCCAAGTTTGGTTGATGAACTGTGGGTGGAGAGATAAGCTAGGGTATTATCAGGAGGAATGGGGTCTTGGAAGAGTGGGTTGTTCGTGATTAGGGACAGAAGTGCTTGGGAATCCTTTTGTCGAGGGGCGTCGTTCACCAGCAATAATATGAGAGAAAATTAGGTGAACCTCTTTCCTACGTCAGTGCATTTTTCATTTTATTAAAGTACACCTGTGCTGGCAAAATGGGGTCATGCTCCGTCAGGTGTGTGTGTGTGTGTGTGTGTGTGTGTGTGTGTGTGTGTGAACAAAACCCTCCTTCTATTCATCTTTCTTCCCAGTCCAATCTCCTGTGCCCTCCTTCTTCCTCTTTCCCTACACCCCCCCTCACCCTTCTCTCCTATCTCCTACCTCCATTACTCTCGCCCTTCCTTCTTTCTTTTATTCCTTCCTTCCTTCCTTCCTCCCTCTTACTTCTCCCTTCTATACTCTCATCCCACCCAATCTATTTTCCTCCTCCCTCCCTTTCTCCCCACTTCCTCCCTTTCTCCCTCTTCCCCTCCCTTCCCCCTCCTCCCTCTTCTCCCTTTCTTCCTCCCTCTCCCTCCCTGTCGTGCCGTCACTCTCTGGTTTTATTAAGCAAATCACAGGGAATATTAATTGGAAAAACTTGTTGCTCCATTGACACGCGACAGGGTGAGAGAGAGAGAGAGAGAGAGAGAGAGAGAGAGGCTGGTTCTACTCCAAGATAAATTTTGCACCCAAACAACAACGAACAGATATATCTTACTTTAGGAACAACTAGTTTTGTGTTTCCGTGCTGCGTAGGAGAGAGAGAGAGAGAGAGAGAGAGAGAGATGGCTGGGTTGAGTGGGGTGAAACTGGGTACCACTGACAGGAGTAAGAGAGGACTTTGTTTAGTAGCCGCAGCGAGAAATGAACGCTGTGGTGGGGCAGCCGGGATGACCTGGGATTCCCCCACTGTAGCCATATTTACATGTCACCGACCATCGGCCACCGCTGCAGCCCCGCTCCATGATCCTTACCCTGTGTCTCTGGCTTTCTCTTTCTCTCTCGGTTTCTATATAAACTGCTGTATTTCCGAAACTAATTATGAAATTATTATGACTTTTGTTCCACACCACCTTTGAGGTAAAAATCAAGGAGAGTTTTCTGTATAAAGGTTTCCCCCCCCTCCTAAATGTGGCATATGAGCGGGGGAGTGCGGCCTTGCCGATACCTCCGCCTGACCTATAATTATACACTCGCCAGAACTGACCTGCCCTCAGACAAGGGGGGGGAAACCTTTATACAGAAAACTCTCCTTGATTTTTACCTCAAAGGTGGTGTGGAACAAAAGTCATAATAATTTCATAATTAGTTTCGGAAATACAGCAGTTTATATAGAAACCGAGAGAGAAAGAGAAAGCCAGAGACACAGGGTAAGGATCATGGAGCGGGGCTGCAGCGGTGGCCGATGGTCGGTGACATCCTACCTCTATGGTCGGTGACATGAGGATATGGCTACAGTGGGGGAATCCCCGGATGACCGGCTGCCCCACCACAGCGTTCATTTCTCGCTGCGGCTACTAGGGTACTGGTGGGGTTTGGTGGGGTGCAAAGGGGTTTTGGTGGGGTGGGGTAATGACGGGGTTTGTGGGGGTGGAGTGGGGTGATGGTGGGGACCGGTGGGGTGGATTTGGATAATAGGAGGACTTGGTGGGGTGGAGTGGGGTAATGGTGGTGTTTGGTGGAGGTGATTGGGGTAATGCGGGGGATCGCTGAAGTGGATCGGGATATTGGCGGGGTTTGACGAGGTGAATTGGGGTAATGGGGGCGATTAGTGGATTACAGTGAGGCATGGAAAGGGTTGGGTGGGGTGTTGTGGCGTTAGCTCGGGGTCTGGCGGGGTTGACTGAATTTGCGGTGGGGTTTCGTGCGGTGGACTGAAGTAATCGGGGGTTCGATGGGGTGGATCGGGGTATTGGCTGTGATTTAAGCTGTGGAATGAGGTTATGGTGGGGTATGTGGGGTGGATGAAGATAATGTGGTTTGTTGATGTGGATTAATGTAATGGATGGGCTTCGTGTGCTGGATTAGAGGATTAGTGGGCTGGTTTGGGAAATGGCTGAGATTTTTTAGTGGACTGGGGTTATGGAGGCGTGTGGTGGGGTTGAGAGGGGTAGTAGAGGGAACTGTTGGAGTGGAATGGGGAAAAAGCGGGGTCGGAGGGGGTGGATTGGGGAAATGGTGGGGTTCGGTGAGGTGGATTGTTGTAATGGCAGAAATACATGCATGAACTGGAGTACTGGTGGGGTTTACTGGGGTGGACTGGGGCAAGGGTGGGTTCTGTAAGGGTTAACTAAAGAAATGGCGAGGTTATGCGCTGCGGTAATGTAAGGTCTAGGTGGGGTGGACTGAGGTAATGGAGAGGTTTGGTGGGGTGGAGCGGGACAATGGCTGATACGATGGAGTGGGGTAAAGGCGGAGGGGTTGTTGGTGAGTACTGCGGTAATGCTTGGCTTTGGTGGGGTGGATTGGGGTAATGGAGGGATTGGTGGGGTGGATTGGGGTAATGGAGGGTTTAGTGGGGTGGATTTGGATACTGACGGGGTTTGGTGGGGTGGAGTGATGGCGTGGCTTGATGGGGTGGATTAGGGTAAGGATAAGGCTTAGAGGAATGGATTGGGGTAACTAGAGGGATTGGTGAAGTGGACAGGGGTAATGAAGAGTGTTGTTAGCATGGACTGGGGTAATGGTGGGGTTTGGGGGGTCAGCTGAATTACTGTGGTGGTCTGGTGGGGTGTGCTGGAGTGAACTGAGGTAATGGTGGGGTTAGGTGGGGTCGATTGGGGTTATGGTGGTGTTTTAGTGAGGTTGATTGGATGGGGGTTAAAGGAAGGTTTTCTTGGGATGGATTGGTATATTGGTAAGGGATGGTGGGGTGGACTGTGATAATGGGGGGTTGGGTGGGGTTAATTGGGGTTATGGTGGGGTTAGTAGGGATGATTGGGGTGATGGCTGGGATTGTAGGTGTAGTAAGGTTTGAGTGAAGTGAGGTGTAAGTGTCATAAGATGTAAGTGTAGTGAGGTGTAAGTGTTGTATGGTGTAAGTGTAGGCAGGTGTAGTGAACTGTAAGTGTAGTGAGGTGTAAGTGTAGTGAAGTGTAAGTGTAGTGAAGTGTAAGTATAGTGAAGTGTAAGTATAGTGAGGTGTAAGTGAAGTGTGCGTGTAGTGAAGTGTAAGTATAGTGAAGTGTAAGTATAGTGAGGTGTAAGTGAAGTGTGCGTGTAGTGAAGTGTAAGTATAGTGAAGTGTAAGTATAGTGAAGTGTACGTGTAGAGAAGTGTAGTGAAGTGTAAGTCTCCTCAGCTTACTAGAATACGTGCATGGATTTGCGTGAGGGAAAATAGAAAAAAAGTAAATATAAAAAGAAACAGAAAAAGCAAGAGATAAAGGCATGGAAGTGGAAAGAGAGAGGGGAAGAGGGAGGAAGTGGTGAGAGAGAGAGAGAGAGAGAGAGAGAGAGAGAGAGAGAGAGAGAGAGAGAGAGAGTGTGTGTGTTGATAAAGAAGGCGAGAGGAAGGGAGGGGAGAGGAATAAAAGGGAGAGGGGAGAAGAGACGACGCGATAGAGCTAAGAGGAGGGAAGGGAAGAAAGGGAGGAAAGAGAGGAAAAAGAAGAGGCGAGGGGAAGGAAGAAAGAGGAGAGGGAGAGAAAGACGCTGTGGCAGAGCATACAGAAAGGGAGGGAGGGGAGAAGAGAGAGAGAGAAAAAAAAAAAAGAGAAGAGGAAGGAAAGAAGAGAAAAGAAAAGGAGAAATGCAACGGGATATAAAAGGAAAGGATGAGAGAGAGAGAGAGAGAGGGGAGGAAGAAAGAAGCCATGATATGACTAGAAGGAAGAGAGAGAAGAAAAACAGGAAAGAAACACGGTAAAAGAGGAAAGAAAAAAAAGGAGAGAAGGAAGCAAAATAAGAGAGCTGGAGAGAGAGACTTCGGGCAAAATGGAAGGAAGCGACGGAGGGAGAAGGAAGAAAGAGGGGGACAAGCAACAGGTAGGAGAGAGAGAGAGAGAGGTGGGGGGGGTACCGCAGGGGAGGGAGAAGGAGAGAATAACAGCGTAAAGAGGGTAAGAAAAGCATAGAAAAAGTGAAGAACAACAATAACATGAACAAAAGAACAAGAAGAAGAACATCTCGGAATCACATGCAAGAATATTCAGAGATGGTACTTAAAATCTTCACCACAATGACGTTTTATTTCAGTATAATCTTCCTACTTCAAGGCGGCTTTCCTCAACTTCGAAATAATCTCGAGGAAGGGGTAACTTAAGGCCATTTCTAACACCTCCCTTCCAAAATGTCTGGCAGAAGCAGGGATAAAATATAGCGCAGGTTATTTGCTTGAAAGGGTTAACAGTAAACAAGAAAAGGAGTGACTAAAAAGAAAAAAGGGAAAAAGAGGAGAGCAATTCTGAGAAGAGAATGGGGAAGCGATAACGAAAACGGAGACAGTTTGAAAGGAGGACTAATGAAAAGGAGTATGACCGACTACGAGGAATGGTGGAGGTAAGATAAATACAAAAAAATATGAGAAGTGACAGCAAATGTGGAGTGAGAGGAGAGCGGGACGGGTAAGAGGAGGGGAAAGGAAAGGGAGAGTAATGGAAAGAGGATAAATGAGAGAGTAGGGGGATGAAAGGAGGGGTGACGAAGGTGGATGACAGAAGGAGGGGAGGATGAGAGGAGAAGAAAGAGGGGGCAAGAGGAGTCAGGATTGTTAAAAGAGGGGAGGGGGAAGGGGTGACAGAGGGAGGGGAGGGGAGGAGATAAGGGGAAGGGGAGAGGGGAATGGGAGGGTGATAGCAGAGGAGGACAGGGGGATAGAGAGATAGAAGGATGGGAAAAGAAGGGAAAGGGGGGAGGATAGAGAATGAAAGAGAAGGTGAAGAGTGACAGACAGAGGGGAGGAGAGGGGGAGAAAAAGAGTAACAGAAAGGAGGAGGGTGAGAGGACAGGAAGAATGACAGTAGAAGTGGATGGGGTGAAAGTAGAGGGTGGGGTGAGAGAAAGAGGAGAGGGGGGGGGCAAGAGTGGGATGAGAAGCGACTGTGCGGGAAGTGTATCGAGTGTAGGGGTAACAGCAGAGGGAAGGGGCGAGAGAGGAAGGAGAGGGGGTTGCGGTAGGGTGAGGGGTGACAGCATGTGGGGGGAGGTTGCGAGTGTGGAGGAGTGTAGTGTGCACAATCCATGGTCCCTTTCAACACGGAGAGGTCAGGTAGCCTAGTGCACTCTCGCCTCAGTAAAAATATATGCATGCAAAATCATAGCCCTCACTTCCGCCTGGGTAGATAGATATGGTGGACAGATAGACAAATACAAGAGAGGGGCAGGTAGGCAGGTAGACAGGCAGGTACTGAAAGTCAAATGAATAGATGAACATATGTCGTAGAGTTAAACAGACAGACAGACATACAGAGAGAGATATAGATCGATAGATTGACTGATTGATGGATGAATAGAACACACACACACACACACACACACACACACGGGTGCCTTTACGTGGTGACACGGATATAACTGAATGATGGAGCTGCCCGGTTATACGAACGTCCCTCAGCTACTTCCCTATCCACAAAATGGAGGATGGTGAACAGCAGGTGGAGGACAACTTCAGCCTATCCATCAGGTTCACATGTGGCAACTACGACTACTACTACTACTACTACTACTACTACTATTACTACTACTGTTACTACTACTATTACTACTACTACTAATACTACTACCTGGGGCTGCAACAACAACAACACAAACCAGTGCTATGTGGGGGTCAACACGTCCTCAAGCCAATATAAATGGGGGGGAGGGTTCAGTCCCCACACCAGCCCCTTTTTAGTTGCGTTTTACGACTCGCAGGGAATACGTGGCTTGCATTATTTCCCCTCCATCCTTAGAGGTAACACGTGGACATCCATAACAAGGATAGAATGGTAAGGATGAGGATTTGGATTATTTTATTAACCCATCTCATGCTTCACTCCACTTCCTTCCTATCCCTTACCCAAATTGTCTTCCAACTAGTTCCATACTTCCTTCCCTACTATTTCTACATTTTCCTCTCTGCTACCTCCTTACTTCCCCCCCCCCTGCTACTTTCCTTCTCTCCCTCCCCTCTTTCCTTCCTCCATCCCTATTACTTCCCTCTCTTCCCTCCCTACCCATTTCCAACTTCCCTACCTACCACTTCCATACTTCACTACAAATCATTCCTTCTCTCTCTCTCTCTCTCTCTCTCTCTCTCTCTCTTGCTCTCATAACAAAGTTTTTGCCGGGTAATTACACTTGGACAAGGTGTGCTTAGGTGAGGGAGTGTTTGGGTTAGCTGTACAGATAGATAGACAGATAGATAGATAAATAAACAGATAGATGGACAGATAGATAGATGGACAGAGAGAGACAAAAACCAAAAGGACGAGGAGGAGGAGGAGGAGGAGAAGAAGAAGATGAAGAAGAAGAATGGGAGGGAGAAAGAGGATTAGGAGAGTAAAGAAGAGAAACAAATCAGTGCGTTTGCTCTCACAAGTAGAGGATGAAAAAGAAGAGGAAGGAGGAAGAGAAAGAGGAGGAGGAAGAAAGAAGGGGAGAGAGACAAATCAGTAAGTTAGCTCTCACATGAGGAAGAAATCAAGGAGAGAAAGAGGAGGAGGAGAGAAGAGGAGAGAGACAAATCAGTGAGCTGGATCCCACACTAAGAGGACAACACAGCGTGATCAAAACAAAGGAGAGGCGGTGGTAATGGTCAAGGAGAGAGAGAGAGAGAGAGAGAGAGAGGGAGAGAGAGAGATGTAATGTGCAAGGAAAATTACTGAATGGTGAAAAAAAAAAAAGTATACGGTATACATATTTAGCACTGATGGTAGCGAAGCATGTGTATGGGTAGATGTACTTTATGTGTGTGTGTGTGTGTGTGTAAGTAGTGCGTCTTGTCAGAATCCCTGTAGCCTGCCTCAGCTCCTTAAAAGTCTGTAGGTAAATCGGGGGGAAATCCTACGTTATTCACTAGTGCCAGACGTGTTGGGTGAGGATGCGGTCGCCAGTTTCACCCGACATTGCTATTTTACTTTGTCGAACTTGAGAGGACGTGATTGGATTACAGAGGGACCGAAATACCTTGCCTACGAAGAGACTGTGAGAGGGCTGAAGTGGGAGGCTGGGAGTGGGTGGAAGGAAGATGTTAAGATTGGGTGGGTGAAAGGGAAGGAGATGCAAGATTGGGTGGGTGAGAGGGGAGAAGATTCAAGAGAGTGTGGGTGGGAGGGAAGTAGTATGATTGTGTGGGTGGGAGTAAGCGTGGGGGATCTGTAAGAGTGTGTGGGTGGGAGGGGTGGGTGGGTGGTGGATAAAAGGAAAGTGTGTGGGTTGAAGATGAATGAGAGGAAAGAATATGTGGGTGGAAGGGGAGAATATGCAAGTGTGTGGGTGGGAGGGAAGGGTGGGAGCTGGATCAGAGGAAAGAGTGTGTAGGTGGGAGGGGGAGAAGAGGATATTGTGTGGATGGCAGGGGGTGCGTGGGTGGTGGAGATGGTGGAGACGATGGAAAGAGTGTGTGTGTGTGAGGGAGCGGGTGGTAGGAAAGAAGAAATGAAAGTGGGTGATTAGGAGGTGGAGAAGTGGGTTAGGGTGGGGAGAGAATGGGGGAGGAGAGGAAAGACTTGGAGGGAAGAAATGAGAGTGAGAGGAAGTGGGGATGGAAAAAATTTAGAGTGGGTGAGGTGGGACAGAGTGAGGGAAAGCAATGTGGGAGAGAGTGGAAGAGTAAAAAAGAACGAGTGGGCAGAGTGAGTGGAGTGAGTGTAATGAATAAAGGATGGAGAGGGAAGCGAGGGGAGAGGAAGAATAAGAGTGTGTGGAGTGAGAAAGAGTGGGATAGTAAAGAAATGAGGATGAAAAGGGAGATGAGGGTCGGTGGAACAGAAATGAGAGTGAACAGGATGAAAAACAGGATGCGTATTTAGGAATCTGGGACAGGGATGGAGAGTAGGAGAGTTAAAAAGGAGGGGGGGGGGTAGAGAGGAAGGGAAATGACAAGGTGAAGAAGACTGTAGGTGGATGAGTGAGAGAGAGAGAGAGAGATTAATGGATGCATGAAGGACAAGGAGGTAGGATGGACGGAAGGAAAGAGGGGAGTATGGATGAAAGACATTAAGGGGGGATGAGTATGTTAAACTAAGAGGAGGAGAAGGAGGAGGAGGAGGAATGTTAGTAGGTTGGAGTGAAAAAGTATGGTATGGCTGTGAGGAATGACGTAATTAATGAGACTATATATATCATGAAAGGGAGAGTGGGAGTGAGAGTGACGTGAGTGGAGTGGGATGGAAGGAAAATTGAAAGCGACTGGGAATGAGGGAAGGAATAGGAGAGAGGGAAGAAGGTGTGGAAGTGAAAGAGGAATGCAAGCTAGTTACCTGCAGAAAGAAAGAGAGAGATTTGGAAGTCCACAGAAGCTTGTGTGTGTGTGTGTGTGTGTGTGTGTGTGTGTGTGTGTGTGTGTGTGTGTGATGAAGTGAGGAAGAAGAGGGATTTTATTAAAGCCAATCTATTACACCTGAGTCATGAGGCATCACAATCAACAACTCAGCGCCAATCTTCCCCAAGAATACGACCAGCTGTGGCCAATTTTATATGAGGGTCCCCAGCTGAACATCCTTTTCAATATCCCTTTTACTGACAAAAAAAAAAAAAAAAATCTTAATCAACCTGGGGATAACATCTCGTGGCGAAAGGAATAAAGAAAAAGGTAATTGACAGCCACAGTGGAATAAATTAATCCCTTTATGATGATTTTATTTCTGCTTTAGCGAGATAATTTAACGTAATCCAGCTTAGGACAGCCGCCTAGATTGTGTCTCTTAATCCCAACACACGTCTGTAACACCAAGAAGAAAATATTAAGTACAGGTCTGAGGTTTAAGATTTTTAGCACAAGGAGAACCCTGTGTGATAAATATTAAAAGAGTGTGCTAATATTCCCACTTCCCCCAACCTGAATAAAGATGTTGTTGCCGATTCTATAAGGTAAACTTAATAGTATACACTTATATCCAGGTACCCAGTTGCGCCTGTTATGCTGGGTCAAATGGGACAAAAAGGGGAATAAACTTTCTACCACAGTCTGGCCGGCTCGAGGTCTTCCAGTTGCGAACTACACATGATACAACTGCACCATCGCTCCCTTTCACCGCCTTATGGCAACAGAAATCAGAAATGTTTAACTGGTCATCGTGCAGAAGTGGCTGTAACCTTAATCAGGCTCCTATGACTCAATCTCAGTTAATTAAATCGTCTGGCGTTAGCTGGAATAAACCACTGGAGAGATGAGGCCACCAGAGGGTTAATCCTCCTCTTCCACCCGTCCTAAACTGACCTGCTGCCTCAGTGAACTATGGCTGGTTTGCTTTCACCTTAGGGAACTGGGCCAATTCCTCAGTTTAAGTCTGCATGAAAATCGATGAGCCTTAACTATGGGCGTAGGATGAGTCTCCTTGGTTACTACTCAAAATGACCTTTCTGCCTGATTGGATTTGACCATCACCTGAGCTACAAGGAGTAAGGGATCTTTGTCAAACTAAAGTGAACCAGTTTCAGTTATTCATTCGTGTTCATCTTCAGTAGGTATTTATTCTGGTTCGTGTTCCTTGTTCAAGTGTTCAAAGTTTGCGACCTTAGTGAGTCATTCGTGTTCATGTTCAGTATGTTTTTTGTTTTTTTTTGGGGGGGGTGTTTGTTTTGAGTGTTCGGTGTTCCAAATTTTCGAGCTTAGTGATTCATTCGTGTTTGTGTTCAGAACAGTGTTTTTTTTCTGGTTCGTTTTGAGTGTTAGGTGTTCCAAATTTGCGAACACAATGACTGATAGAATTGCAGTGGAGTCTGTGTACCCTGTGTTGGTGTTTTGTGTGTTCCCGTGCCGGCCAGATTTTTAGGCAAAGTCTGTGTCTCCCTTGTCACTGTTTACCTGACAATACAAACCGAACCCTGAATTTAAATTTTATTTGGCAAGAAGGTAATTGACAAAAACTTAATTAGCAAAAACGTAATTAGGAAAAAAGGTAATTGTCAAACAGGTAATCAGCAGAGGCAATTAGCAAAACGGCTATTGGCAAAAGTGTAATTAGCAAAAAGTAACTGGCAAAAAAGTCATTAGCACAAAGGTAACTGTACTGCTTAATTACCTTCTTGGCGTTGACGGGTAATTGTGTAACCCTTCTTCAAGTGCTTTGTGTAACTAATGACAAACCCAAAATTATTTCATATCATTTTTGAAACACGTGATAGGAAATAAGTGAACTGTGACCTCTCGGAAAATAAGTGAACTCTGACCTCCCTACCTCACTGTTTATGGCGTCAGGTGGGATACAGTCTAGCCACCTATGTTCACAGGTGCTGTAAAAGCCACACCTTCGCGCCCTTTGGGGGGCGCGGTAGCACAGTGGTAGCGCGCTGGACTTGTAATCGCGGGATTGCAAGTTCGAGCCTCGCCCGGGCTGCCGTGCCGGGAGGGGTAGCTCCCTCATGTAACCCTAGCGGGGCTATATAGTCCAATACAGGGCTTAGCTCGGGGGAACTCCATTTCTCCCACACCTTCGCGCACTCAGTTTTTATTATAAGCGCGTAAGAATGTGCACCTGGATGACTTCGTTTGTGGGCTTGTCGAAGGTGCCGTCTACAGGTGAGGTTTATAATATTTATTTTATTCTAACTTCTCCTCAACCTTGATGTATTAGACTTAGAGTATTTTTGCTACGTCCAGACTTTATTTTAACTTTGGAAAGACGCTTTAAATTAAAAACAATAAATAAAATAATGAAGGTTGTATCTCACTCCTGATTTTAAAGTCTCCTAAGCTGCATGAAAACATCTAAGAAAAATCAATAAGTGTGTGTGTGTGTGTGTGTGTGTGTGTAGTATATATTAATTACAGCTTTCTCATTAATAGCTATGTATTTCTAGGGCAGGCTACAGTAATTTACCAGTATACATCCATCCAAGCTGTTTATGCAAAAATAATCTTATACTGCTAAACCTAATCGCACTTTCTCCTACACAGTCCTATTTCTCACCCTCTCCCTCACTCCTCTCCCTCACACCTCACCCTCTCACCCTCATCTCCCTCCTCCCTACATCGCCCTCTTCCCTGCATCCCACTCTACCTCTTCCCTGCATCCCACTCTACCTCTTCCCTCTTCCATTACTCTCTCCCTGCCCCTCACCCTGCCCTCTCCCCTCTCCCCACCCACTCCCCCACTCCTCGCCTAACACGGTGTACTCTGAGTGGGGAGATAAAGTTAACTCAAGCCTCTTCAAGTTCTCGTAACTTTTCTTCGTTTCGCCCTCCTCTCCCTTGCCGTCATTTTCATTTTCTCTGTATCACCTTCATTTTCTGTCATTTTTGCCATATTTCCTCTCTCTCTCTCTCTCTCTCTCTCACCCTTCCCTGTCTTGTCGTTACTTTCCTTCGCCATGTTCTAATTCTTTGCCAAATTTCTTCCTCTTAAATCTCTACTTATTCCTGTCTCTTCCTTTTCTTGTATTATTTCCCTTCCTCTTTCCTTGCCTTGGTGTGACGTCATTTAGTCTTTCATTTTCATTTTTTTTGTTGTTCCCTTCCTTTCTTCCTTCTTGGTTTAGTCTTTTTTTTTTTCATTTATTTTTATCTGCGTCATTATCCTCATTTTTACAATCTCCACCTTAATGAATGAACTATACAGTAATAACTAATCCCTTCAATACGATGTCATTATCTTTTTTTTTTATTTTTCTCATCTTTTGTCAATTTTCTTCGGATCAGGATATATTTTTCGAAGTGCACAAGTTAAATACAGCCTCCTTTAAGCCCCTACTACAAAAAAAAAAAAAAAAAAACAAGCAGCAGGAATAAACTACCAAATGGAGTTCTTGTAGTAAAGAGTAATGCAAGTGATAAACCTAAATATTTGTGAAAAGTTGTGAATGAATTTGGTACCCCTATAGAATGATGCTTGTCTCCTTCACAGGGCTCGTACACACACACACACACACACACACACACACACACACACACACTTAAGTTGCCAGTCCAAGTGTGCAAAGTGGTTCGAACATGCAATTCTGAGCGTGTGGATACTGCGAAAACGAACCGGTATATTCGAACCACTTTTAGCAGTGCGTGTGGGTGCGCGGACACCAAGCATTCACACGCTCATATCGACATGTTTGAACCACTTTGGACGGAGGTAAGGCGTGCGTGTGTTGTACCGTGGAGCCCTTAGTTCTACCAAAGTCCCAGCTCACGGACACATACGATTAAAGAACATGGATGATGATGATAATGATGATTGTTGTTGTTATTATTATTATTACTATTATTATTATTATTATTATTATTTTATGGGGGGCGCGTCTTCCCTGTTTTCAGTAGATACATGATTACTTATAATAAAAGATGAATACTGTTCACCAAACTAAGTGCAATTACTATCCTTCATAAACGTTATTACAGAAGTATTTCAGTAAAAAAAAAAAAAAAAATGTGCATTTATGTTTAAATGGATTGTGGCAATTTAATGATAGGGTTAATTATGAAAGACAGTGGATTAATATTTTGAAGAATAGTTTGTGTGTGTGTGTGTGTGTGTGTGTGTGTGTGTGTATGCTTTAACCAAGTAAAATGAAAAATAAAAAACACCGTGCATCCCAGTGAGTTTGATTCCTCCCCCTCTAGAAAGACTTAATTTTACCCATATATCAGCCAAAAACAAAATTATTCTGAAAGACAGTGGATTGAAATACTGAAAAAACAGGCTGCTCTTTGTGATTTGGGGCAACAAAAATTTTACTCGCCACCATCTGAAGTTGTCGTGTGGAGCCTGTGTTGGCGCCACGCTGCTCCACGTCTCTGGTCACTTTTGTCTTTCGGGGCAGCTTTCATTTTTTCCTGCACATTGGTTCACTGTTATCCTGTTGTCGCCTCCCTGCTTCTTGTCCCACTCCGTCTGTTAGAGTAACTTACACTGCTGTATTACCCATTTATTTTGCACTCCAGTCACTATTCTCTTACACCTTCCTCCCTCTTGTCACACGCGGTCTTTATAGGGCTCACAGTTTTCACTCCCCCCCCCCTGGTTCTCAAGCTTCACCTAGTCGCCTAAGTATACGTAGCAATGAACTGGATGCGCATAACCCACGCTCAGATAAGCATTACAAACTTCTACAAATTTTTAAAGTATCATTTTCGTTTCGACCACATTGATGGATGACCCGTTTTTGGATGTTGAACTGCCTATCCCGGAAATCTGCTAAAGCTTTTACAAATATCACTTCCGTCGCGAGTGAACTGTCACAGAGATCGTATTTATCAATCAAGAGTAAGCTAGGTAATCTTGAAACTTAATTAGAAAAGATTTAGCCTCAGGATCCTATTACAAAAATCAGATCAAGACAATATCACCCCAGCGCTAAGAATGATGGTGTAAAGATCGCATTTCTCACAATTAAGACTAAGGCGTGTAGTTTTCGACATTCCTCTTACTTTAACCTGTCCTAAATTGATGCTCTTTTGCAGCTTGTTTTGCGTACCTGAGTGACATGAAACGACATTACAGCAGTTCTGCATCCTTTCCTTTGCACATCTTCACAACCAGCATCAAAATTTCTTGTCACAGCTCCGGGAGAGAGAGAGAGAGAGAGAGAGAGAGAAAGAAAGCAGTTTTAGGCCAGGTTAGGGTGAAACAGGTCCAGATTAACCACGTGGATCCGAGTGACGTCACATTTCATTTTTCTTACTGTTACTGGTCGGTTAATTGAGGGAATAATCGAACTAATGGAGGGCTGATAAGGCTTCCAGTTCCTGCAATGCGATGTCTCTCTTAAAATTACTGAAATCGTAAGGAGATGGCAAGAATAAGAAGAAAAATAAGCGATTAATATGGGAAAGTCTAGTCGTGCACGGGTAACTAAAGCTTGTGTCCACCTCATGCAATCAGGTAAATCTCTCAAGTAATGTCGTACGTAAATCGCAAGACTAAGGAAAAACGCGTCCCAGGTTGAATGGATTAATTAGTCCGAGATTAGCACCGGCACCCCATTAGGAAAATCGCGTCGACACCCCACCACTCCCTGAACAACACTGATGCGATGGGGTCGTTGGGAACTTGGGTTGTTGGGTTGGGTATGGGACCACACGACGCCCGAGGAAAGAGATGCCAATTATCCTTTTTTCAATCCCGTTTCATAGTTTACATAAATCCTTTGCCTTTCCTCATAAACTACTGTGAGTGACTTTGCTGAGAATGGAGTATTAAATGATACGAAGCCCGTGATGCTGATGTTGCGGGAAAAGGACCAAAAACTGAAGAAAGACGCGTTTGACGAAAAGCTGAGGGCTCAACAAGATCACCTGCCATCCCCTATCGTTTGCTCGCCACACCACGCTGCTGTTCTGTCTCCCTTCATCCCTTCCCTATAATAGAGTTAATTTTATCTTCCTTTTGCTCTCCCCAGACGATTTCTTTCTGTTCACGGGAGATTTTTTGAATTACAGGGATTGGACGATGCCTTTAACCTATTATCGTCGTCACTACTCGAGTACACAACTAAGCTTCATTCCCCACTACACCCTTTTCACTTTAACTTGGCCTAAAATTGACATCTCCAAATCTTGAATGCTCACATGTGATAATCAGAGTTAGAATATGATGCTGGTCATTAAGAAATTCTATGAAAAGCATGCAGAGTTGTAATATTGTCTTATTCCTCCGCCGAACCACGTGAAATTAGTCGAGAAACTGAGAAAAACTCTGTGCCAAGGAGAAAGCAAGTCTATGTAAAAGAACTAAGTAACTGGAATAAAATATTAATGACGTCCTCGGGTTGATGGAGTTAATCTTTAGCATTCACGGTACAACCAATGCGCCGCCTCGGCTACCGTACCTTCGCAATCGTAATGAAAATAACTGAAAATTTTATGTGAACAAAATAGCGTCTCGTCAATCTGGCAACTGCAGTATAATTGCGGCCACCCTCAACGTAAATATTGTCTTTGTTTTTATATAATATTTTCGTCCCTTATTAATATTTGTTGTGTTCAGTATTCTCAACAGACTGATTTATTTACTGTACATGACACAGGTTTTAAATGTCGCAGTCTCGAGCGAGCACTGTGAGAAAAATCCTTGTCCTTTCTCATGCGCATGGGTTAGCTCGTCTATTTAAATTCATGGATAGGATTTTAATTGTGCTCTTTAAACTCCAGTGCTCTTTAAACTCGTCCACAGGTGTCCTTTTAACTAGTCTCGGCAGTTGCCAGACAGCGCGATAAAAGCTCGTAACATACTGTTGTGAGGGAAAAAATACTGGAGCTGTAACACTCTCTGTCTTGTTGGAGAGGGACGCCTTCACGCAATGGTACCGATATAAACGAGCACATCCTTTGCCTAGCGATACAAACGTTCCTCAGCTCTCTCCCTATCCCCCGAAAGGAGATGGTGGACTGTAGGTGCATGACAGTTCAACCAGCAGGCCACAGGGTTCACGTTCAGATGAGGCAGGGTATACAAAAGCAACACCAAGTCGTAGGTCCACTTCCTTAGCGATTAATGTCATGCAGGCCATCTATGTTTTTATAGTTATCCCTTTAACTATTTGAATTTCTTTCGACTGAACAAAATGACTTGGTATTAGTCTAAATAAAGAAAAATAAGTAAATAAATAAATTAGAAAGAAAAGTGCTTTTATACCAGCATCAGTATCTGTAGGCGTCAATCCATAATAGATTCAGTGCAGGATCGGACCTACTTCCCAGAGGGAGAGTGATAGCCAGAGTTAGCCCTTTCCATTGCTAGCGAAGTACGAATGAGGAATGGGTGTCTGTAGGAGGAGATGCGTGTGAAAATCTATCAGTCTATATCCATCTGTCTATCTGTCGCTGCCTGTGTATCTATCAGTCTAACTTTCATGTTATAGGGCACATCTCTCTTCCCACACACTCTTATTCTGTCTTCATTATGCTGGTCTTTGCAACCCACACTTCTCTTTACTGCTCTCTCTCTCTCTCTCTCTCTCTCTCTCTCTCTCTCTCTCTCTCTCTCTCTCTCTCTCTCTCTCTTCTCACCAAGCCCTCATTATTAACCTCTTCAGCCTGACGACATATTTGCAGTATATTCTTGCTGTCTTCTAGAGCTTCTTCGAGAGCTTAGATATGGCCTTCTTTAACCCCTTTAGATCGAGTCGTCTTTCCTAGGTTAAATAAATCGTCTGCTGGTAGGTAAAATCAATTATTTCGTCATCTTTATTAGCTTCTAGTCAGGTTATTATTATTATTATTATTATTGTTGTTGTTGTTGTTGATGATGCTGTTATTATTATTATTATTATTGTTGTTGTTGTTGTTATGATGATGATGATGATGATGATTATTATTATTATTATCACTATTATTATTCTTTCCTCTTCCTTCGATCTTTTCCCCCATCCCTCCTCCTTATTTCTGTCCCATCATTACCAGCCTCATGCAAATCCTTATTCCCATCATCCTATGCAGCTGTTTATTTCCTTCATAATTTCCTTGCAGCTTCATCACCCTATGCAATCACCACCCTCTTCTCTCATCACTTCCCTGCTCGTCCTTAAATATTCCTACTCACCTTTATCTCTCCTTCAGTCTCGACAGTTAATACTACTCCTGTCAGCTTCCCTTCCCTTCCATCAACCCATTCAACCATCACCCCTTCCATTATCTCCCTGTCCCTCTATGTCTAAATATTATAACTACTACTTTCTCCTCTGTCCCTCTCTCTCACTCTTCCCTTGATCTTTCCACTCATCCCTACCCCTCCATACATTTGTTCAATTATCACCACTCCCATCAACTCCCTTACCCCTTCCATCAATCCATGCAACCACTTTCTCTGCCCATTTCCCTTGCCTATTCATAAATCTTTCCACTCATCCCTACCCCTCCTTACATTTATTCACTTATCACCATTCCCATCAACTCCCCTACCCCTTCCATCAACCCATGCAACCGTTACTCCTCCCATCATTTCCCTGCCCCTCCATCACCGCCCTCTAACCACACCCTCCCTCTTCGCCCCCTGTTGCAACCCTCCACCAGCTCCCCCGAGGGAATAGCCCATTAGCGGCTCCATTTCCCTGATGAACATTGCAGCGGACGACGAGAACCCGAGTAAATGGCTTATGAATATTTGTTGTTGTCTGGGTTGTCCGTTTCGGGAGGTTTAGGTGGGTGTCCGCTCAAAGAAAATGGGAATATCAGTATTTACTTGACTCTGCTGATCGGGGAAACTATCATATTATTCCTGCCAACGCCAGACGATTTTATTCAGCTGAGAGTGAGTCATAGAAGCCTGAGAGTGTTAATACCACTATCAATTCACTCCCATAATCGTGACTGCTCTATACTTATTTTTTTTACTCTAACTTGGGCTAAAATTGCCGTCTCTCAGTTTTGAATACTGAGTTGTAGCAGAACAGTAACACGAGAATAAAATGCTAGTCACGAATAAGTGCTATAAAAAGAATGCACACACGCAACATTATCTTTCCCTGTCGCTAGAGCTATGTCAAATTATAAGCAAAATGGCAAAAATCTGAGCCAAGTTAAGGTGATGCAACTATAGATTTATTTTCCAGCTGACGGCACACAGTTTGTATTTCATCTGAGTCACGGGAGCTAGAGTCTTAAATATACTCTGTCTACTTTAATCTGGGCCAAAATTGCCATGTTTCCAGCTTGAATGCCGAGCTGGAACTAGAGATTAATATTAGAGTGCGGTGCATGTCACGAGGAAGTGCTGTGGAAAGGATGCAGAGCCGTGATAATGCATTGTCACTGAGCTACGTGAAATAAGCTGTAGAAGGAGGAAAGTCGCCACGTTTAGATGGATGAGGTATGTAGTTCCTATCGAGAGAGGATGATGCTGAGGGTAATTTTGTTGGTGAATTAGTATGCTCCGTAACACCTCTTCCTTAGCGATTTATTCTACAGATTGCACCTCAGTACGATCTTGTGTTTATTGATGAAAACTACTTCGATATTAAAACGATTTGGGTAACATACTAAAGAGTTAAGGTGCAAAACAAATCGCTACGGAAGAGGTATTAGGAAATCTCCAAAGCCACTTTATAATACAGCCCTAAGAGTTATCAGGTACATAGTTGAAGCCACGTTTTATATTTTGTTTTTGTATTATTATTATTATTATTATTTATTTTTTTTTTGACGTGAGATTGGCACACACAACTAGCCTCCGGAATCTAACAAGTAAATTTAAAAAGAATATGATTTAGCGTTGACCTGTGTGTGTTTTATTTATAATTAATGTGTGTGTTTATGTGTGTTTTTATGCTGTTATTTATTGGCCTTGATGTACATTCAGTTATTTACCTTTTGCGTTCATTTATCAGCGAGTCGATATATTTTCCATTTTCCTTGTCATTCCCTCGACAGAAATTGATGGTCGTTTGTAAAATTTTTGCCTGAATGTGAGCCCGCTTGATTTATCCTCCACCTTTCCCTTTCTGATCTTCTTCCTCCTGTCTATCTCCTCCATCTCCTCCTGTCTCCACCCTCCCCCCCTCTCTCCCCTCCATCTCCTGTCTCCTCTCCCCTCTCTTTCCTGTATCTCATGCTCTCTTTCCCGTCTCCTCTCATTCCCGTCTCCTTTCTTCCTTCATATCTGCTGTCTTCTTATCTCCTCCCTGACCTCCTATCTCACGCCTAACCTCATGTCCTCTCCCTCCTCTCTTGTCCTTTCTCTCCTGTCATCTGTCTCCCTCACCCCTCCTGTCTTTTCGGTTCCTACCAATCTTCTCTCCCCTGTTTGCTCTCTCCCGTCCTGTCTCCTCGCTTTCCTCATCTCCTCTCTCCCCTCCTTTCTTCTCTCTCTCATCCCTTGTCTCAACGTTTCCTCTGCCTTTCCCTCTTCTCCTGTTTCTCCAGTCTACGTCCCCATCTTCTCCTGTTTCTCCTTTCCCCTCACACCTGTCTTCTCCCCTCTCTTCCTATCTTCCCTCATCTTCCCTCCACCCCTTTCCTAATGCCCTCTCCCTTCCCCTCCCTCTTGAGTCGCCCTGTAAATAAATAAATAAGAGAGAGAGAGAGAGAGAGAGAGAGAGAGAGGCGAAAAGAGAGAAGATGGAAAAGAGAGAGAGAGAGGAAGGAGACTAGAGAAATTGCATCCCAAGATCACAAACTATTAGCCAACACCACCACCCACACCCACCCACCCACCCACCCACCCACACACACACACACACACACACACACACACACACACACACACACACACACACACACACACACACACACACACACACACACACACACACACCCACCCACCCACCCACCCACCCACCCACCCACCCACCCACACACACACACACACACACACACACACAC